>NW_006159934.1:5723137-5723990 GCF_000334495.1 Tupaia belangeri chinensis
AGGGAAAGAAGAAATGTGTGATTGGGCAAGGGAGGAAATTTTTGCTGGAGTCTTCTTTGTGAAGGACAGGTCCAGGAAACAACTTTACAGCCTGCGACAGGATTATCCCCAAGGAGAGTGGCTGCAACTTTGATCTAGAAATCCTTCAAAGCAGTAGGAGGGGAGATAAAGACCATAGGAAGCCCTGGATTATCCAGACCAATGTCCTGTAAACGGGGAGGAGCTTCTAGCTCACGAGCTAGCCATAGTAGCTCTGAAACAGATCTTGATTTCCTGTCTCCAATTCAGACCCTGTGTCTTGATGAGAATTGTTTTCTGCTCAATTCTGATGTGACCATAAATTGTGTGGCAAAGCAAAATGCCATGCCTTTGGAGCCAGAGCAAAACCTGAAATCCTGGTTATCCCACATATTGGCTGTGTGACCTGATTATTGTGCAAGCTAATTTCAATTTCTTCATCTGTATAAGAGGGATAATAAGATCTACTCTGTGAGCAAGGACATATGTAGATACTAGAATGTTGTCCGTGCCCAATGTTGACTCATGTGTAAAGCTTTAACAAACTCCTCCTTACTTATTGAACGCTTGTCTTAGTGGACTAAATACTTATGTCATGCACTTGCTTTGTTTTATGTGCAGAATTGCGTCCTGGCAGATCTCATGTGAACAGGATGTGCTGCTCCCATTTGATAACTGAGGCACTGGAAACTCTAAGAAGTGGAGTCCAAGGTCATTTGGCAAATGATGGATGTGGATATTACTCTAATGTCCATGTTCAAAGTTTGCACAAATTCTTATTTCACTTTATTTATTTCATTTTTGGGAGTGGAGAGGGACTCCCCCCACCCACCCA
>NW_006159934.1:5724318-5725562 GCF_000334495.1 Tupaia belangeri chinensis
CCACCCACCCACACACACACAACAGGGTCTGTCACACTGTGACTAACCTTTACCTCCAAGCCTTCCAGCCAGCCAGGATGTCAAGTGCACCCAGCATGTTAAGGTGGACCCGGGATCTGAACTCTAGGTTTTCCCATGTGGCTCTGGTAATGCACAGTAATACCCTACTACCTATACTACCTGCTCAAACTCTTCTTGATCTTCTGACAGCAACAGAAAGATTCAAACAACAAGCACTTCAAATATTTGGTGTGGTTAACAGAAATACCAACTGGCAGTAGTCATGTGCTTTTTGGTAATGTAAGGACCACCTTGGACTACCATGTATTTGGTGGGCACTGTATCTGTATGTATGTATTCATTCTTGGTGTCTATTTCTTGTTTCCCTAAGAAGACTTTGTTTCCCCAAGTTAGTTTGGGATTAACTGAATCTAAGATCTGACTTCTAATTGCTACTTAAAAGCCCTGTGCAAGTGATTGAATTTCTCTGACCCTCAGTTTCTCTCTCTGTAAAAGAAGCTAATGATAAATGCTTTGCTCATCTCAAAAATTATTTCTAAGATCAATGAGTGAATCAAAGCAAAAGCTATGTCCAATGGTAAAGTGCTAGAGAGATGTAAGATTTCCTCCTAGTGTACCCTCAGGGAAGGGGGAAGCGCTTACTTACTTTTCCTCCTGTTCCCTCCTGTCTCTACCACAGAGCTGAACTACCTCAGGCACCTCCAGACTTCGGCTTTGGTCTCTTCTCTCATTCATCCATTCATTCATAACTGCAGCTAGACTCACCTTCCTAAAGCAGTACTTAGGATGCATTATCCCTCCTTGCCCTGCTGCCTTCCTGCAAAAGCATGCATTGCCTGGAGAGATGTGTTACAACTCCTAAGCTCCACAGGTAGGATCACTGCTCACTCCTATTGGATTTATGATCACCTCCATTCCAGCCAAACAGGTCTTCTCCCTACTTCTTACAGCAGACCTCACACACAGCACTGTTTCCTTTGCTAGGGCTGCACTCAGACCTTCCCTCTCTTTTCTTTTTTCAGCTATTGTGAATACTGGTGTGATGAATATTCAGATATGATTTTTGTGTGGATGGATGTTTTTGGTTCTCTTGGGCACAAGCCTAGCAGTCCAATTGCTGGGTCATATAGTCACTCTGTTTAACTTTTCAGATCTTGCTGGACATGTGGCACAGTGGCAGTACTCCCCATATCTGTTTTCCCACCCGGTCTTGAGCACTCTTT
>NW_006159934.1:5725593-5759025 GCF_000334495.1 Tupaia belangeri chinensis
GCACAGTACTTGACATAGTAGGAACCCAGAAAGTATTTGGGGATGAAACGTGAGTTGTGGGAGGCTGATGCAGGAAGACATAGCAGTGAGGTTTCCTATTTTCCTGAAAGCTTGTTCAAAGTTTCTGGCTAACAGTGGTTGCCTTAACAGGACCTGGATTTGTAAACTGCAGTGACAGACTGTTTCTTTGACTGTCTTCTTTCATTCCTTCACTTACTCGTGCCTGCTCTGAGTTAAAGAGACAGAGACTGAACCTCCAACAGAGTCCTGATGCAGTCCCTCTGCATTCTCAGCCAGGCCTGGGTCATGGGCACGTACATACCCAGCATACTCAGGTAAGTCTGTGAACATGAACCCAAAAATCCTCCCATGCAGGTCAGTCTCCAGTAGCAATGCGCTAATGCACTTCATCACTGTTTCACTGTCCAGTCCCCTTTCTTATTTTAACAAAGTTCCCCTGGGAAAATGACAGAGTTGGCCACTAATCAGCTGGAAAACTCTGGACATAATGGGTTCATAGTCCTTCTGGACTCAGTCTCAATGTTTGGACACTGGACTGCAGAGGGACTGGTTCCTAAATGAAGCAAATTAGAATCATAACAATTCAGATTTGTTGCCTCACTGCAGACCTATAGGAATAAAGTTTTTGGCAGAGATTTGGAGACTCTGGAATGAATGTAATAAAAAAGAAAGAAAGAAAGAAAAAATATTCTACCAGTCCCATTTCTGGTGATTCTAACAATAAGCCAGAGCCTCCCAGTCTGGGAGCTATGATTGCTTTGTGGTCCTTCCAGGTCTAACATTTTATGATTCTGTGAAACTGGCTATTTATATAGCCTAAAATGGAAATAATTAAGAGCTTTTGAAAGAGAATTTTCTATACCTCAATAATATCAGACATGCCCAGACACCCAAACAAGACCTAAAGATAGAAATGGAGGATGTAGCCTCTTCGGGAACAGGAGTGTAATTGGTGTGTTTCATGCAGTTTTTGTGAAGAGGAAGAGGAGCCACCACAACTTGTGGGAAGGGGGCTGGTCCCTTTTCCACTACCAAATCTCGTGCCCCTTGTTTCGTGATTGCAAGACATCAGACAACTATGTCTTGCTTTGAAAGTCTTACTCTGGACCCTTGGTATAGTGGTCAGCTATTATTTTGAACTTCCTGGCAGTCTTTCGCTTTCTTCTAAAAAAATTTATCTCTGTACTCCACATAGTGGAGCTGTCAGTCCAGGACTTCACTCTTTCACCAACACAAACCAGTTTGCCTAGGTAGAGCACCCAAAGCTCTGGGCTTGGTTCAGGGTGGGCACATGAGCCAAGGCAGGTTTGACCAGAGCTCCTTCTTATGTTGAAGATGAATCCTGAGAGAATGAATCCTGCCACTTCATGAAAAGAGAGCCAGTCCAAGAATGAAGTCAACAAGAAGGAAAGAAGAACAGAGGGAGCGAGAGAGCAAGTAGGAAAGAGAGAGGAGGAGAGAGAGAACGTTGCTCGAGCTCTGTGGGTCCAGAACACTCAAAGTTTATGCCTCAACTTGCCCTATTATTGGAGCCAGTGCTTTTTAGTTCAAGGGGGTCTGGACTGCTTTATGTTGCTTGCAATGAGAAGCATCTTGATGAGTATCGTTGGCAACTCCAGTATTAGCAGTGTCTTGACTTAAGGCATGAATATGGAAAGAGGAAGATTCAAACTCTGCATATTTGGGTCCTACCCCATGAGAATGTGGAGTTCTAGCAGCAGTATGCACTCAGCAATGTCTCCAGGTAAACCAATGTCAAGAAGATAATTGAGGTCAAGGACTGGTTAACTTTCTCTTAAAAAAATTATTTCTTAAAGTTTTTTTTTTTTTTGGTATTTGTTTGTTTATTCCCCCTATGAATGAAAGAGATAAAAAGAGAGATCACTCTCAACAGAGTCCTGATATTTGTTTGTTTATTCCCCCTATGAATGAAAAAGATAAAAAGAGAGATCGCTCTCAACAGAGTCCTGATGCCATGATCTACTCTCAGCCTTAGCCAGCTGTGGATTAGTGTGGACATATATATGCGCAGTGTACTCAGGGAGGTCTCTACATGTAAACCAGAACCTTCCTATGTGGGTTAGCCTCATAGAGCACTGCACTTCACCACTGTAATACTGTTTATTTATCTATTTTAGAGAGATTTTTTTTTCTATAGGGCATGTGCACTCACCAGAGAGACAAAGAGATAAAAAGCGAGAAATCACCCCCTCCCGTGGGGATGGGCATGCTGAAATCCCTTCTCCACTCTTCTCTCAGGATCTTGGGGATACATGCACACGTGCCCAATGTGAGTTTTAAGTCACTGGGTCCAGGACTCGAACCATGGTTGACTACATGGGAGTCCAGTGATGTAACCATCACACCATTGGTCCCCACTTCTTGTTTATTTTGAGTACTTATTAATGTGTTAAGCTTTGTTCTAAACATTTTCATCGAATCCTCATCACAAGCATATCATGTAGGTCATGATTCCCATGTCATAGATGAAGACAGCAGGTTCTTGCTATTTATTTAAGTGCCTTACTCCAGTAAGCACATGGTAGACCAGGAACTTAATCCAGACCTGTCCTGAGCATGGAGCTGGAGCTCTTGACCTGCTCTATTTTTGCAAATTCACAAATATAGCTCTCTAGGCCTCTATTTTGCATCTCAAAATCTTACGCCTCAGAAAATTCTCCTACAAACTTGCTGCAAAGGCCTCAAACAGAAGGAAAATTATGTTTTGTCAGAGGTCCCAAATATCTTTAAAAACTGTCCTCTGTCTCACCACTAGACACTGACCACAGCTCTGCCTTGACCTACATCTCCCCAAGGAGAAAGGATTTATTTCAGGAAAGTCGCAGCCAAGGTGAGCTGAAAACAGATGGTGTAGGTGACATATGGTGCCCTTTTCATTTGGATGGCCATGTGATACCCATTGAGCATGGCCAGGTGACAGGGCAGGTCTCCTCCTTCAGGTGTGCATTTGATGGTCTGACAGGAACACTGTGACTTTAGGGAGCATGACTGATCTGGTGACCTTGGATTTGACTACAAAATTCTTTCTGACCTTCTACTGACTCCAGGAGTTTTTGTACCTATATATGGCCACTGTTGTCCAATCTTTGCACTGGATAGATGAGGAAAATAAGGCTCAGAGAGGTTATATAATGATCCTCAAGATCCACTTAGTGGCACAGTTGATAACAAACTGAACTGTAGTGCTGGAAGCCATGTCCAACTGCAAGTTCAGATCCCTGGATCAGCTTAAAAATACAGGGTATCATCGTAGGAAAATTCATTTGGTATGCTATAATGCTGATTGAATGGAAAAAAATAATTAAATTAAAATTTTTTTAAATAAAAATATACCAGGTGCATGCACATGTGCTCAGGATCCTGATGAGCTAGAGGGATGAGGAGAAGGGATTGCAGCATGGAAGAACCTGGTCGAAGATGTTTCCCTCTCTTTTCCTCTCTCTCATGTCTGCGCATGCACTTTCTATCATAAATAAACTAAAAAAAAAAAAAAAAAGAAAGAAAGAAAGAAAGAAAGAAAGAAAGAAAGAAAGAAAGAAAGAAAGAAAGAAAGAAAGAAAGAAAGAAAGAAAGAAAGAAAGAAAGAAAAAGGAACAAGCCCAGAGTCACATAGCAGTCAGCACAGAGTTAGCAATGGAACCCACCAGTGACCTTTCTGTGGCTTCCTGGCCCATGTAGTCTCTTTTGATAACTGTTTCTCTTGTCCATCATCTGGAAGTGCTGGGAGTGGCAGAGCAGGTCTACCACGTCTTTCCCAGAAACTCTTTATTCCCCAGTTGATGTTTTTGCTTTACTTCCCTCTCTCGTATGTGTTGTCAGAATGTCTAGAAAAATCTGACAGCTGGTATTCCATTTAAGGACAATACTTGGGGGATGTGTCTCTAGAGGGCTCACACACAGATCTTACTGCACTTCCACTCAACTTCCAAATATAGTCTGGTTTCATTGGCATTGAAATGGAAAATGAGTAAGGAGGATGAAACGCCATTTTATATGGAGACTTCGAAATGCTGGAGCCCAGGTAACAAAGGAAGAGATCAGGATAGGGCTTTGTCAGGAACACCTGGGTTCAGATTGTTAACCGCTGTTCAACTGAACAAATTACTTCACCTTTCTCAGGCTCAATTTTCTCATCTGAGCCACAGAAGTAACAGGGCCACTTTCAGGGCCATGCTGAGGGGGGTCAGTCTAATGTGTTAACAGATAACACTTGGCAGGCATGCTAGAAAGTTATCCACTCCTTTCTTCTTGGACTATATTAATATGGAACAAGCCTTTAACATACTGGAGGCAAACACTATCAAACTTAATATATAGTACAATTTGTTATAAGAATACTTAATAAAGTTCTAGTGACAGGCCGATAGATGAGTCAACAATGAGACCACTACCTTCCATATATGTCAGCAGCTAACATCCAATCAATACAAATTTGTCTCTCAGTCTTACTGAGCTTATGTCCTCTAAACCCAAAATTCCTAGTTACTGAAAGTGACCAAACTAAAGCAAAGAATCTTAAAACTCTTACTTAGTATGGGTGGTCATGGTATTCTGGGTGACACATACTCTAGTAACTAATCCATTATGATGGATGCTAGCCTAATTGTTTATTTTTCCAAATGATTAGGGCACAGAGATTGGCAACCAACACAGAAATACTTCTAGCACAATTTATCTTTTTTTTTTTTTTTTGGAGAGGTTTTTCGCTATAGGGTGCATGCGCTCGCCAGACAGAGAGAAACAGAGAGACAGAAAGCGAGAAATCACCCCCCAGGGGGGATGGTCATGCTGCAATCCCTTCTCCTCCATTCTCCTCTCAGGATCTTGGGCACGCACGCACATGTGCCCGGAGTGAGTTGTAAGCCACCGGGGCCAGGACATGAACCGCGGTCGACTACATGGGAGTCCAGCGACATAGCCATTATGCTAACTGCTGATTCCCTAGCACAATTTATCTTAACAAGGGGATTCAGAAGAACATAAGGGACTAGAAGTGTGACTAGAAGAGTTATCCTTTTGGATAACCAAATATTCTCACCAGGACTTGGGAAGTATAGGATTCTAACTGGTAGATTATGCCAGAGAAGTCTCCATATTCAGTGGGGTGAGATAGGCATGAAGCCCCCACATAGTATTGGTAAATGATTGGTAGTTGAGCAATCTGAATGACTTCCTACCTGGACGCCAGGTAGTGAATGAGGGAAACTTCAACTGAGGCTGCGGATCTTGTGATCAGGAAGTTACAAGGCCTGTTACAACCTTGTTGTACCAAAGCTAGAATGGGAGGAGGAGGAAGGAAAATGCCTTACCCTCTCCCTCCTTTCATCAGTTATTTTGGGATTATGGGGAAGATTAGATTTGAAGAGAAAAGAGTTCTGTGGATAGAAAGAAATAAAGACACTATCTTGTCCTTTCATAGTTAGATGCTGGGTTAGTGAGATTTGGGATGCAGGAAGCAGACGGGATATAGGGAATCCTGAGATGCTGGCAAGGGCATGACTGGAGTGGCAGGACAAGGCGTGCAGCCTGGGCTATGGGCAAGAGAAGCCAGGAAGCGGTTGACAGTGTGGGGGACTAGGGAGGCCCCAAAGGACCTGAGGCTCAGAGGAGGAGAGAATTTTGGAGGCAGAAGCAACACAGTTGTGTAACCAGGCTGTGCTAGAAGAAGGGAGAAGTTCAAAATAACCCCTCTGTGGGTAGCAGGAGGGATGGAAGTGAGGAGGCCAAGGTCAGCCACAGTTTTTCAAATGGACTCCAGTCCTAGGGTGCCGAGGGAGTACTTAGGACCTATGAGTTCATTTCTTCCTAGATACCTTTGCCCAAAATATAATCAGAGAGGCCCTTTCCATAAGGTGAGCGGGATGTGGGCATTAAATATATGTACCAGTGACATTGATTTTATCCCACATTAGAAAATTCTTCAGTCTAAACATGAACCAAGGAATTTGTGTTTAGGGCCAAACAACATATATATGTGTATGTCTCACCAGAGACAGAGAGACAGAAAGTGAGAAATCAATCACCCCCTGGGGGGATGGCCATGCCACAATCCCTTCTCCTCCATTCTTCTCTTGGGATCTTAGCCACCCATACACATGTGCCTGGTGTGAGTTTAAGCCACTGGGTCTGGGACTTGAACTGCGGTCAACTACATGGGAGTGCAGTGACGTAGCCATTACTCCACCTGCTGGTCCCTATTTTTTAAAGTGTCTCTGGTAACTTAGCAATACAACACAGTACTCTATGAAGCTTACTCACTGGAAAAAGAGTTCAAGCTTCACATCTGGAGATCTGAGTATGCTTAGCACAGGTGCACCCATGATCTGGGGCTGGCTGAAGCTGGGAGGGTCATGGCGCCAAGAATCTGATGAGGTGCCTGTTTATTTATTTATTCCCCCCCCTTCTCTTTCTCTGTCTCTCTTACTCATGGAAGAAATAAATTAGTCAATTAAAAAATTTCTCTGAGGGACCAGCAGTTAGCGTAATGACTATGTCACTGGACTCCCATGTAGTCAACCACAGTTCGCGTCCCAGATCCGGTGGCTTAAAACTCACACTGGGCATGTGTGTATGTGTGCCTAAGCTCCCGAGAGGAGAACGGAGGAGAAGGGATTGCGGCGTGGCCATCCCCCCCCCCCCCGGGGGGTGATTTCTCGCTTTCTGTCTCTGTCTCTGTCTGTCTGGCGAGCGCACGCGCCCTATAGCAAAAACCTCTCAAAAAAAAAATTTCTCTGACATAAAAATATACAAAAGAGATTGTGTAAACAAAGTAACAGAGGTCATGTGAAAAAGGCAATGTGCTAATTACAAAATAATGTTTCTTTTATTAAACAAGAGAGTAGAGTTTAAGTCATTCAGCACAGTGCCTGGTACTTATTAATTACTCCCAAATGGTGGCTATTGCCGATGTTGTAAGAGTAATCATAAAGCAAACCCAGTAGTGGTTCTATTTGATAGCCCCATTGTCAGACATTTATTTTATTAATATATGAGCTTCTGAGTAATGAAAAGGCACTGCTTAGAATTTAGATTACTTCCTAGTGTAGTCTGACCTTTCCCAAATTACTAAGACTTGTGACATTTCTCTGGACAAAACATTGATCCATAAACAAAGGCTCTTGTGGAAAATGAGCTGCCCAGATGCTTTCCTACCCCTCTCAAGGATGATTGCTGAGAGTCAGGGGCGAGACCTCCAAATGCTTTAATTGCATGAACACACAGTCTGTGTGCTAGCAACGAGGTAGGATGGCAATGCTGGGCCTGTTGTTTCCCCAAGTTTTAGCCCAATCCCTGCCCTCCTCAGTCCTCCTTACTCTCCCAAACCCCTTGCATTGTCTTACTGGAAAAGGCATTGGCAATGCTGATTCCATCCTACCCTTACATTATCTGTGTGGTTCTAACTCCAAATAAAGCCAGATAAAGTCAGCCCGCATGTCACATCAGGGAAACCAAGGCAGCATCTGGGCCATACTGGGTTTTGTTTAATGCACAGAGCATTTTTGAAAAGTTTAAATTAAGTGACTTTTGTAGGGGGCACTCCTGCCTACTTTGCCCCGGTCCTCACTATCTCTCTGGTTTTAGTTCATTTTGTTTGTAAACTCGGAGTACAAGCCATCCCATTTCCTCTTATCCTGGCTCTTTTTTTGGGGGGGGGGAATTTTTGCTATAGGGCGCATGCACTAGCCAGAAAGACAGAGAGATAGAAAGCAAGAAATCACCCCCCAGGGGGAATGGCCACGTCACAATCCCTTCTCCTCCATTCTCCTCTCGGGATCTTGGGCATGCACGCACATACACCCGGCATGAGTTTAAGCCACCAGGTCCGGGACTTGAACCACAGTCAGCTACATGGGAGTTCAGCGATATAGCCATTACGCTAACTGCTGGTCCCAATCCTGGCTCTTTGAGGCAGGACCCAGCCCACATGGGACCTATGGGAGCCCAGGCCTGAATGAATAGCTACAGCCCCTAGGATGGCTCCAGCCCAGCTGCCTCCCCACCATAGTGCCTGGTTGACTGCAGTGCAGAAGTGCCAAGACCAGATAACTAACTGTCCATCTGGGCTCTGTGTGCCGGCTTACCAACTATGGACAGTGATTGGTTGAAGTGTTCAGAAGAAAAGGCCAGTCTGTGGCCTGATGGTTAAGGGAGCTGAATCCCACATAGCCCACCTCACAGTCTGAATCCTGACAGAGATGACTTGAAAAACACACACATGCCCCAAATCCCAACAGGATGAAGTGAAGGAGAAGGGATTGTGGCATGACCATGCCTGTTAGGGGGGTATGCTTCCTCTGTCTCTCTCTTTCTCTCTCTCTCTCTGATGAGTACACAGACCCTCTGGTGCACATGTGCGCGCGCACACACACACACACACACACACATGATATTCAGAAAAAAATAATCTGACCTCTTTAAGAAATCTCAGCATTGGGGCCAGCCAGTGGTGGGTGGGTAATCAATGCTCTGTGGTGCAGGACCCATATGAGTGTCCTCCTGAGGCCTCTCTGTACACACTGGTATACACGCATGTGCCTGTGATGCAGGCTGGCTGAGGCTGGGGGTGGAGTGAGGCATGAAGACCCTGTTGGGGTGCCTATCTCTATTTTTCTTTTTCTTTCAATCTGTCTCTCAGAAGAAATAAATAAACTTAAGAAAAATCTCATGGTTGAACAAGTTAAAAATTGCTGATAGCCTGCTATGATGTTTTAATGTAATTAAAACATTTTTTTCCTGTACATCAGAGCTGTTAAAGTAGCTCTGATTTTCTTAGTTGGAAAGATGGATTAAATTATTTAGCTTCCAGGAAACTCTCTACTGATTGGGAGATAAGGTAGCTTTTTTTTTTCTTTTTTCCTTAAATTTCCTTTAATGAATCCAAGAAAAATGGCCTTTCATGGATTTCTTTTCTTTTTTATTTTTGACTCAGAGGAACCTTATTTCTTCTGTAACTACTTTGCTGAGTTCATGGAAAGGCTCTGTCTCTGGGCTCTTTTTGGTCAGTGCATTTTGGAGCATTTAGGTTGTCCATTCCTAAGTATTCTGTGGAAATATGTGTAGTTCGGCTGATGTTTATAGATGAAACACAAAGAAAGTATGCCTCTTGCACAAGGTCACATGATGAGCCAAAGTACTTGATCCACTTTTGCCGCCAGCTTGAACAGGCTCTTTCACCGCACCATGCAAACCCACCAAATGTAGTCAAATACCACAAAGCCGCACACCCAGTTGCAGACCTCGGAAAGTCATTAGAGATAGATAGGACAGGGTCAATGGAGAATCTGCAAAAGTGCAGTTTTAGGGGTAAAAAAAAAGAAAAGAAACCCACTGCATCTTTACAAAAAGGATCTTTTCATTTCAGTCCTGGAGTTTTGGCTTCAGTACAAGGCCACTTTCACCCAAGAGACTGTAAACCCATTTTTTCATATAGAGGATATGGAGCTATGGGCCCATCCAAGACCAGGGACAAAGTGCGGCTACCTACCTCCTTCAAACTCTGTCTGGCAGTTCCCCGAGGTCTCGTTCAGGCTCTCTTCCTCATTGATGATGATATTCTCAATGTCCTTCATTGTTAAGTGGTCCCGGAAGGCGTGATAGAGAATGTGCTTCAACTCTTCCAGAGTTATCCTTTGCATGTCAAACTGTGGAGATAAAGAGAAATGAGATGGTTGTGGGCTTACAAGCATGAGCACCTAGCTTGAGGCATGATTGACAAGCCCTAGCCATCCTCTAAGGAAACTTGTCTCAGCTTTTCAGGATATCAGATGAGCAGTTTTCCATCCTGTTCAGCTCTAGGCAAACCTGAGAACTCACAGGGACTTATTGGGAATACAGCGAGTGGAAAATATCCCCCCTCAATTTAGATTCCTAGAGAAAAAAAATGCCACCTGCTAGTTTGGTTTTCTCCTCATCCAGCCATCTGCTGTCACCCCTCCCCATTTCATGTACTTGAGCATTATATCTCACTTCATACAATGCATATGTTTCTAAAAAAGTTTATAATCAACCAAGAAAGCAGCATTTCCCATCTTATGCTAAGTAGGTACGTATCATTAAGCATGCTTCTTATTTTAATGCCCATATTAGATAAAACACAAGTTCACAACCATATTTATTAAGAAGAGCAGCGAGGGGGTTAGAACTCCTAATGACATCCTGCTCCTCCCAGTGAAAGGGCTGTACTTTCCCATTTCACTTATGCCAAGTTTGGGCATGTCACTTTTTTTGCCAATGAAACATGAGTAGAAATCACATATGCTACATCCAATTAAAAGTGTTAAGAATCATTGTGTGGTTCCATCATTTGTTCTTTCCTCTCTGCTTTCAAAATAGCATGCCCTAGATAAGGGCTGTTCCTGGCCTGAGTTCCAGAATAAGGATAAAGTGGTGAAGACCTGAAATTATCCCATAAAGGACAAGTAATGTGGGTAAGAAATATCCTTAGTTGTTATTAACTATAGAAATTGTAGCCTTGTTTGCTACCTCAGTATAACTTAGACCATTGTTGGTCTATGTCAACAATACATTAATTAGTACATAGAGGTAAGAAGCTATCCTAAAAAAAAAAAAATTCTAAAATGTGATACATTGGTTCCAGGGTCAGGCAGTGAGAAATCAAAACAAAACAAAACTGCTCCTGAAGGCTAAAAATATAATGACCCATGTCCTGCAGTAGCAACACATTAGTAAAACTGTTGCCTGTGATATTAAGAACATGGAGAACAGATATATATATTGAATGAGCTTGTGGTTTTAAGTAGAATGTTGGAAAACAGCATGTTCTGGTTTCAATTAGTTACATCAAGGTAATACCAGAAAGAGACAAGCTCGGGAAAGAACTGGTTGGTTTACAAACTGGGATTAAAAAAAAAAAATCCAGAAATTCCTAGTCTTGCATGATTCAAGAAAAGCAGATGACGTAATGGTTATATCACAGGTCTTCCACGTAGTCGACCGCGGTTCAAGTCTTGACCAAGCAGTTTAAAACTCAGGCCTAGCGTGTGTGTGTGCATGCTCAGGATCCCAGGAGGAGAATGGAGAAGAAGGGATCACAGTGTGGTCATCCCCCCAGGGGTCATTTCTCACTTTCTGTCTTGTCTGTCTCTCCAGTGAGTACATGTACCCTATAGCAAAAAATCTCTCTCTCTCAAAAAAAAAAAAAAAAAGAAGCAATTGTTTCTCATCTCCAACTAGTAAGAAATAAAAATTGAGAAACACCTTCACTAATAATGCATGCCTATTAAATCAAAGTGCTTTTTATTAATACTTCTGAATGTTAATTGACTCTCTCAGGAAGCCTGTTATTAAGTTTAGAGGTATGTCTCATAAATAATTGTGAGTGTGGCTATTAGCATAAACCTATTGGAATCAGATAAAAATATGAGTACGTTTCTGAGAGACGCGTGGCCAGGAACACACAGCCTTGGATTAATAGACACCAGGACTGTTCACAGACTAAAATGATCTTTGGGCTCTTCAACCTACAGGCACAAGCAATGAGGATAAATTACATAGTACCCAACAAGGGCATTTTTTCTGATGCCCTCCTTGATGAGTACAAGGAGTGAAAAAGGACTGTTCTTTAAGGAAGTGAAGCCGAGAATCACAGATCACAAGGAAATGAAGAATAATTTCCAGGAAGCAGAACTAGGGTTAAATTATGGAAATTTTCTCACCCTAATGTGTGGCCAGTAGGATTTCAGAACCACCTTGAGTCCCCAACTACCATGCTTTGCCCATGTTTTGCCTTAGGAATGTGGTTCTTTGCCTGACCCTATTCTACCACCCATGTTGGGTTTATATAAGAGGTTGGGTTTGCCTCAAAAGTTCATGCGTCTCTAGACCACAAGGAGCTCACTCAGATTTGATGTATATCATGAGATTCTTAAGTCTGATGCTGTAATTGGTCGGGATTTTTGGGGTGTCTCCTCTGGGCAGAGGATGAGTATATGTTTAGGCTAAAGGGAAAGACATGAGTA
The DNA here is from genome assembly GCF_000334495.1 of Tupaia belangeri chinensis. Lineage (NCBI taxonomy): Eukaryota > Metazoa > Chordata > Mammalia > Scandentia > Tupaiidae > Tupaia > Tupaia belangeri. Next base: position 5,737,614 of record NW_006159934.1, read on the forward strand.
TTTATGAGTAAGAGTATATACTATAACAGGATATATTATTCCAATTTGTTTCCTCTCTCTGCAGGAGGATTATATCTCCTTGTCCATTGACATCAGGCTTTGGCCAATTTAAGAGAGTATAAGAGGCAACATGAAAGAAGGAAAAGTTCAAGGAGAAGCTTCAAAGGCATCGCACACCCTGCCATTTCTCGTTAAATCTGCCACAAGACACGTACTCCTAACGGGATTGTCTCCTCACCCTGGTTCCTAGAGTGAATACAACATGAGCAGACCCTCAGCTAACCCAAAAAGGACACGTGGTTGAGAGAGAAATCAACCTTCATTGTTAGCTACTAAGATTTTGGGGCTCCTGCAGTGTAACTTAGCCAAGAATGAATACAGAAGTCAATGTTTCAAGTTAGTTTCAACCATAGTGAAAGCAAGTTTGAACATTTTTCTTTCCTACTTTCTTTGTGAAACAATTCCTGTCTTGCTTAAAGTAACGTACCTTGTTTTAACAAATTAAACCAGGTTACTGCAACTTGCTGGAAAATCTAAATGATTCCAACTCAAAACCATTTTTATGAGTAAGAGCAATGGGAGGGGAGGTGTAAAGTAGACTTGCTTTGTACTAAGGTCTCCTTGTGTGTTGGAAAGTGAGCAAGCTGTTACTCTGGGAGCATGATGAAGGCTGGGAAAATGTATGAGGAGGACGACTCACAGTGGGGAAAACTGGGAGGCCCAGCCATGACTAGAGATGAAGTGAAAAGATTAACAAGACTCAAGAAAGGAGTATTCTTGGAGAACCAATTGAAGAGCCTGGAAAAACTGACTAGGTGACAATCAGAAATTAGGAAAAACATTGTCTGCAGGGTGTGAGAAGAGAAAGAAACATGCAGACTCTGGAAATGTGTGGTTTTGGCTTACCTGGGTTTTGTCTGAGTATTAAAATACTAGCACCTTAACACAATCAGTTCAGTCTCATTCCAAATGCCTTCTATATTTTTCAGAATATCTGTCTCTTAAAAGTTCAAAAGCAGGGCCAGCAGGTGGCATGGTGGTTGAAGCACTAGACTCCCACACGGCTGATCGCAGTTCAAATCCTGGACATGGAGGCTTGCTGTCTCACTTTCCCACTCTCTGTTTCTCTCACTATCTCTCTCCGATGAGTCCACATGCCCTATAGCAAATTTAAATAGTAATAGTAAATAAACTAAATAAATAATTCTTTAAAAAACAAAAGTTTGAGAGAAATCACTATAAAATGTGAGCACAATGTCAACAAGTACTTCTTGACTATGATTATCAATCAATTGAACTCTAATTTTTCTTGAGTCAATTTTGGCAATTTGTATTTTTTGGAAAGTAGCCATAAGATTGTCATTATTATTAACATGTGGCTATGCACAGTGGTCCCACAATTTAAATTTTTTTCTTAAGATTTGTTATATTCCATTTATTATTTATAATTTGATTTGGGTCTCTCTTTTTCTAGGTTTGGTTTTTTATCTTTTTTTTCCCCTGAATTTAGCAGAATATAGAAAATGTGGCCTGTAGATCTGCTATTTTTAGAAACCTATATATTTATATAATTGACCTTACAGAGATTAGTTTCATTACAGTGAAGTCTCTGTAAGGTCAATTATATACATATATTTATCTTTATCATTCTGCTATAGAATCTTAAAATTACAGTCTTTATTTTCTGTAACCTTGTCTTTTTGGACTACTTGATTTATCAAGGACCATGAGTAATATTAAAGTCTGTGAAGAGAATCATAACTCCATAAATTGTTCTTATTGTCCTACTATTTTTTTAAATGAGGTTATTCTTTAAAAAAATTATTTTATTTAACTTTATTTTTTAAAATTTGATCAGGGACAGACAAAGTGAGAGAGACAGAGAGGGAAATTGAGAAAGCAAGCCACCAGGTCCAGAACTTGAACCACAGTTGGCCATGTGGGAGTCCAGTACCCGTAACCACCACGCCACCTGCCAGCCCCAGTGAGGTTCTTCTTTAATGCAAAAAAAAAAAAAAATTATAGACTAATTCATAAGTACTAATTGAGGATGATTCTGTGCCAGATATTGTGATGGAGATACAAAATAGAGCAAGACAGATCCTGCTCCCAACAGATAAGCAAACAGACAAGCAAATGGGGGTCAGGTGATGGTCAAGCAGTAACATAACTGGACCCACACAGGAAATGTCCAAGGTTTGCATCCTGGGACCTCCCTGAGCATACTGGGTATACACACATGCCCAGGATGCAGGCTGGCTGAGACTGGAGGTGGGTCATTGTTTGAGGGCCCTACTAGGAGTGACCGTTCATCTCTCATGGAAGAAAAAACTAAACTAAATAAACCAAGGGGGTTGATCCACTCCCAGCCTCAGCCAGCCTGGATCCTGAGCAAGTGTGCATGCACCTGGTGCACAAAGAGAATTCTGAACATGAACCCAGCATGCTCCTCTGTGGGTCCAGTTGCATTACCACTGTACCACTGTCTGGTCCATGAACAACAATGTATTTTTACATCCTTATGGTTATGCTTATTTTTTCCTGTGTGCATTCTTCTGCTAGATGCTTGTCTCTTGGTTTTTAAACTTTTCATGTTATATTTTATAGGTATGTCTCTTACAGGGAGAATAGGATTGATTTTTTTTTTAATCTAGGTTGAGATTCCTTGTCTTTCAATGGTGAAGTTTAATGCTATTTTAATTTATTATGATAAACAATTTTGGCTGTACTTTTGCTATTTTACCTCCTGCTTTCTCGTTTCTTTTTGGTCTTTTACTTGGCCTTTTGTCTTCTCTATAAAGAACTTGCAGATGTCCACATTTTGCTTATACTGATGAGTAGCTTTCCATTTATCAACTGTATTATTTAAGCCACCATTTCTTAAATTATCAACTTTAAAAACACTAAACTGAATCTTTTCATCTTTCCTTGTATGTGTAAGAAAATGTATATAACTTCTACCTTCTTACCTCTTTCCCAACACTTTACAGTCCTTGCAAGTTTAATTTGAGATTTATGATAACACATTTTGTACTATTTGCATCTTTTTCTAGAATAGTATTTGACTTCTATATTTAATTTTTCAATAAATTTTACAAGAGTTACTGCTACTTTATTATACATAATAGCTTTCTTTCTTTTTTTTTTTTTTTGAGAGGTTTTTTGCTATAGGGCGCGTGCACTCACTGGACAGACAGAGAGAGACAGAGAGACAGAAAGCGAGAAATCACCTCCCAGGGGGGATGGTCACGCTGCAATCCCTTCTCCTCCATTCTCCTCTCGGGATCTTGGGCATGCATGCACACATGCCCGGCGTGAGTTTTAAGCCACCTGGTCCGGGACGCAAACTGCGGTCGACTACGTGGGAGTCCAGCGACATAGCCGTTACGCTAACTACTGGTTCCCCATAATAGCTTTCTATATTCACTTCAGTTTTTCTATGACTGTCCCAATGCTGAGTGTATAATTGTCATCTAAATATCTGTTAGAGAACTTTTTAAAATCATTGATAATTAAGTATTTGTGAACATTCTATTTTATGAATTCTTATAATTCTGATATTACCTTTTATTCTTCCTTTCATGACAGACAACTTAGTTTGGTTAAATAAAAAAAATCTAAAATCACACAATGACCTCCTTCAAAGTTGTGTTGAAACATTTCCAGTTCCTTCTGTTAGTTAATGTGGGATAGAGCAAAAAGAGTTTGGGTGGTGACCCAAGTTTTTCTTTGAAGATCATCCATTTCTTTTTCAACACTGTAGAAATATTTCATTGTCCTTGAAATTAAAAATGTTTTCCATCCCATGTTCAAGTATATGTCCCTGCATTTATGCTGACTGGAGTTCAGTGAGAGCTTCTAATTTGTACACCAGGGTCGTTTTCCACCTCCAAACTGCTCCTGGAGACCACTTTGATTATTGCCTTTCTCTTATTCTATCCAGCTCTTTCCTCTGGGACACAAATTATTCTTAATTAGATTTCCATTCTTTGTTTCCATATTTATAATCTTTAATCATTTTCATCTCTTTGTTTTGTATTTCACATCACTAATTTTTTTTCCTGTGGAATTAATTCTGCTGCTTACCATCTCTATTAAAGACTTTCCCTTTTATCTCTTTAAATATTTACTGTAATTTGTAATTTACATTTAAACATTACACGCCTTTGTAGGGTACAGAATGGTCTTTAAAAGTATGTATACAGTGTGTAGTAAACAGATTAGGGATATGAACATATTACCACCTTCAACATTTAACATTATGTTGTGAACATTCGAAACTCACGCCAGTGGTTATTCTGCAAGTATGTACTGAATTGTCTATGACAGTCTTTACTGCGAAATACAGTTTTAAAGAAAAACATTTTGATTAAAAACCAGGCAACAAACAATACCATAAACTAATAAAGAGAATATTAACATGGCCGGTAAAAGATGAATTTGTAATTTCCACATAGAGGACTGTGGGAGATAAGAGTTTATAATCTGAAAATCATCTGTGGATATCAATCATTGATCCAGTTAGAGAGAGGTAAAATCTACTGAAGATTTTAATCTTGTTTTATTTCAGTTCTTTGTATCCTTTTGTTATCTTAGTCCATTCCCTTTGTGTCCCAGACTGTGATGGTCCCTGCTTTTCTTGTTGTTGTTTTTAAGTAATCCAAATTGTATTTGCATCCCCTTTAGAGATTAAAATATTAAAGAACACCAAACAGGCATGTTCTACAACTTTCACTTGATTCTACTTTCAGAGGGAAGGTCCTTTTCCTTGCTCCTTTCCCTAGTCTCTGCTAAACTTCAGTGAATTCTGTTGTTTCTGTCTACTTACCCATGAATGAGAAATGGGCAATCCAAATACAATATTTGCCAAAAGAGAGGGTGGCAGAACATTCTTGGGCTCCTGATCGTCCAGCTGGTTGTGAGTAATTTTTGCCTGAGAACCAAGATCTGTTCGTATCCATTAGCTCATTATGGTGGTCAGACTTCTTTATCTGTGAATTCTGCATGTGAAAATTCCACCAGCCACAGAGAGAAAATGTCCTGTTTTTGCTATGCATGCCATGTAGTTAGGCTTATAATGGCTGAGTCTATGCTGAACGTACACAGAAAATTTCCTGTCATCATTCCTTAAACAATATAGCTTAACAACTATTTACACAGCATTTACATTACATTAGGTATTATATGTAACTTGGAGAGGATGTAATAGGTATGGGAGGATATGCCTAGGTTATATGCAAATACCATGCCAATGCCATTTTATATCAGGGAATAGAGCACTCTTGAAGGATTTTGGTGTCTGGAGAGATCCTAAAACCCTGTGGATATTAAGGGATGACTATATCTGCAGGCATTTCTCAGGTGCTACTTTGTTAGATGCAACGTCGATTCCTATTGCTCAGAAGCACAGTTCTCTTCAAGTAGGGAGATTCCCATTCATCTTTTATTGATCTAGCACAGTGCTTCTCAAAATGTGTTCCTTGGACTAGCTGCAGCTAGACACTAGGTACAATCACCATTTCTCCAGCCTTACCCCAAGCCTCCTGACTCTGGAGGTGGGACCCGGAAACTTGAATTTAACAAGTCCTCCAGGGGAATCAAATGGTCATTCATCTGTACAAAAGTACATAAAATATTAGTACGTAAAGGAGGCCGTTCTCAGAAAATACTGGCCTCATGATGTCCATGGTGGTGACAAGCATTCTGGGTCTGGGTTTATATACTGGGACCTCCTTGAGCACACCAGGCACATACTTGAGATCTGAGCTGACTGAAATTGAGGAGTGGATTGTGGTGTGAAGACCACAGTTGGGGCTGCCTGTCTCTCTCTCATGGAAGAAAGAAATAAAGAAACTTAAAAAAAAAAAAGAGCTACCCCTGTCTTTTTGGGGTGCTTTGTGTTAGTCTGTCTCAGAAAGAGGAGCACATGATAACTGCTGCAGGCTGACTCTTCCTGATTCACCTTCTTTCACCGGGTTGAAGGCCTTGCTAGGGGCAGTATCAGGGCCTTGATCTTCCCCCGGCTTCCACCAGAGCCTCTCACTGCTCTTCCCACTGGGACTTGATTTTGTCCATTCCATGGTGGCCCCATTCAGTGGATGATGAGCCTGTGAGGGCATGCTGCATCTTACTCAGTGTTAACATCATCGCCAAGCACAGAGCCTGGCCCAGCTAACTACATGACAAATGTTTGCTGTGTGAATAAGTATGACTCCTCCACTTGTTCCAGAGCACACCCTTTTCTAGCCACCTCCTCTCCCCGCACGGTCCATGAGAAGGCCAGGAAGAGCAGCCTTCACAACAGGACTTGCCATGTTCAGATTCTCAACCATTCACAGTGGAAGAGTAGAATAATTGAACTTGTTCTCCTGCTGTGATAGGAAACTCAGGGGTGCCTGAGTCCCTAGTGAAGTCCTGAATCCTTGATAAGATGAAATGCCAGGCTGCTGAAAGGATAGAGCTCACTGCTCACTGCTGGCCACACTGTGGGGCCTTTGCCTCTATTCTTTGCCCCTGACTCATACAGAGACCTACACAGCTGGGGACCATATCTCCTCTGACAGGATATTAGGCGACGCCAGACTCATTTCAATGTTCACAGGTGTGGAATTAATTTGATGACATAGCTTTTTCTCATCTAGAGAGAAGGATGGGGCCCAAGGATCTCCAGAATTTTTTGTTCCTCTATTCTCTCTGTCTACAAAAGGAATGATCCTATAAAGAGAGAGCTGCCCAGAAGATCAATGGGTCAGAACTTCCAACCAGGGAATAGAATTGGTCACAGTTCACCATAATAGTGGCCTCTGTAGTCTGGGGCTTCTGGACACGATGTAGAGCAGTCTGAATCCCATCTCACAGTTGAGCAATCTCAGCCATTTATTTTGTCATGGCATAAAAATACTGCCATTTTTAAAGACCTGCTCACCAATGTGACAAGGCCAAGCAAGGCCATCAGATCTATCTAATCTCCTTCCAGAGGCTTCCCCTTCATCCTTGGCCCCACATTGTAGGCAATGCAGCCTCCTCTATCTCCTAAGCAGACCCAGCCCCTGAGGGTGCATCCTTCTTCTACTGGGCTGCCAATGGAGTGCAGCTATAAAATATTGGAAGCACCAGCATAACCAGAGAGACTCCCAGAGTCCACCCTCATTCCAACATTTCCTGCCCCTTCCTCTTCTCCCTCATGAAGAATTAAACAGTGAGACTGAAATGCATGGTATTATGAGACTTCCTTCCTGTGCAAAACACAGAGACAAACACACCTGGAGCCTTGCTTGTCAAGGGAGTAGGTTGGGCAAAGAAAATGGAAGGATGGTGAAGGTACTGAGAAAATCAAAAAAATCAAAGCAGAAAACAAACAGAACAAAAGCAGTGTGTGCTAGGCTATGGATGAACCCATTTGGACTGGGCACATCTCCCCTTCACTTGGTTTGGTGAGACATAAGGATGGAAAAGAAAGGAACATGCTGTGTTCTTGTGCCCTGCAAGCAATCAGTCCAGGTGAGCATGGGGGTAGGCTGTAGCATGTGGTTCAGTTTCTGCAAACTTCCCCTGGAATGCAGCAGCGGTACAGAAAAAGATGAAAACCCGCAACCACACCAAAACTAAGATTGAGCACCTATTTACTGCCACAGTCTGGAAGAAATTTTCCACTAACGGCAAGACCTATGGAGCAGACACATGACTTAGATTCTGTAACTGACATTGAAAAGCTTTGTCCTCTGAAAGAGAGCAAAGCACCATTCAAGTAAAAGCAAGGAGGCACTTCAGCCTGCTCTGCTGATCCCCTGGTCAGGGCCCTCCCCTCCAGTCTGTTTCTAAAGCTGCTCCAGAGCCCAGCCCCAACCCCACCAGGCAAGCAATCCTCCCTGTGTTCCTCTTCAAAGGCAGTTGACAACAGAGCAGGTTGGAGGGGACACTGAAGTAGCCTTATTGTCCACCTACTCCCAGTGAAATGAGGTTTGAATTTATTGTTCCCTCTTTTGATCTCAGTTCCACAGGCCATTCCAAGTGCAGTGGCTCATCATGCCAAGGATGGCTGTGGCACCTGGAGATACATGTTTCTGATAAAGCACAGCCTGACCAGAAGCCAACAGCATCAGTGAGTGCTCAGATGAAGCAACTGGTCTCCCGCAGCCTGGAGGGAATGCCAGCTGTGACACACACCCAGACAAGTGGTGCAGCCAGATGCCAGGGTCACATTGACTGTATGTGGCTATCGCCTGGTCACAGAACCTGCATTCCATGGAAGACAGTGTTCCACTACAGAATGGGTGAGAGGGGTAGCATTTCCATTTGATGAAGGCTTGTAAATAGAGAATTTGCCTGAGCACCAAGCCCACAGATGGGTCTTCTGGCTGCAGATCTGAGAAGGGATGTCCACGACACTGGACTGTCCAGACACCAAATGCTTTGTTTCCAGCTAGACTGTCGGGTGGCCACTAGGAGAGGCTAGATAGATATAGGGAGAACTTCCTCCAGGCCAGGTGTATATGCAAATGTGACCTCACTTAAACCCCACTGAGAATGTGGTGGCTACATTATGCCCATTTTACACATGAACGTGTTGGAGCTCAGAGAGGTTAAACAATACAGTTAAAGATAAGGAGTAAAGGAGTGAGATGTAAGGCTTCAATCAAGTGTGCACACCCAATCTGTGCCCTCTCCAGCCCAGGCCACCTGTTCTGCTGATTTAACTTGAACTTAGACTCAGAGTATGTGCTTTGCTCTCCCCAATGCTACTGTTGAAATTTGCGGGCCGCATTCTATTATAACAGGGAGGGAACCATGGGCCAACCCCAGACACCAACTGTGGCTGATATCTATCCTCTTTATGCATTCCTTTTACTGAGTCAAAATTATATGTTGAGAACATACTAGGTGCTGGATATCAATCTAGGTACTGCGGATACATCAGGGAACAAGGCATAGAAAATGCCCTGTCCTCATGGAGCTTACAGTATAGTTGAGGAGACAGAAAATATACAAAAAAAAATAATAATAATAACCCCTACTAGGGTGCCTCTATATGTGTGTGCCTCATGAAATAAATAAACTTTAAAAAATAGAACACCAGATAGTATAAAATGCTATGGAGCAAAATGAAGTAGGAAAGAGGCTAGGCAGTTGGTAGAGTCACTGCAATTTTAAAGAAGGATGTCAAGAGGATCAGCATATGGCATTATGGTTATGTCGCTTGGCTCTAGCATGACTCTCCATGGTTCAAGTCTTGGACCTGGTGGCTTGAAACTCATGCTAGGCACGTGTGCATGTGTACCCAAAAATCCCAAGAAGAGAATGGAGGAGAAGAGATTGTGGCATGGCCATCCCCCTGGGAGTTATTTCTGGATTTCTGTCTCTGTTCCTCTGGTGAGTGCATGCACCCTATAGCAAAAATCTCTCTAAAAATAAATAAATAAATAAGGATGTCAGGGAAAGTTCCACTGGAAAGGGGGTATTTGAGAAGAGACAAAGGAGGAAAGTAAATCAGTGTGGATACAGGGAAAAGGCATTCCAGGCACAAGGAATAACAAGAGTAAAGGCCACAAAGCAGAAGTCTGCATGGTATCCTGGCCAGACTGGAAGGGAGCTGAGGGTACATGTTTTCTACAATGACTACTTATCACTGTGAGAACCAGAAAAGCATTTCTCCCTTTAAAATGAAGATACTCACTGTGCTGACATGTGCTCCCTTGGGCGAAATTATAGGTATGGTTTCAGAGTACAGGTCAAAGGAGAACCCCATTAGCAGCTCTCTGCTCCCAATTTCAACTTCCATCATGAGGGAGCCTTCTGCCAAAATAATAATTCTCTCACATCTCAGCCCTTCACACCAGCTTGATCTGTCCCACTGGAGGACAGAATGCATGAGAACGTCAGAAAATAGAGTTATTTCTACCCTCCTAAAAGTAAGCTTTATAGTAGGCTGAATTATAGCCCCAAAGATTTCAACATCCTAATCCCAGGAACCTCTAAACATGTGACATTATGTGGTCAAAGGGACTTTATGGGTGCGACTAAGTTAAGGACCTTGCAATGCAAAGATTTGGATTATTTGGGTGGGCCTTACATGTAATCACAAGGTCTTTAAAAGAGTGAGGCAGAGAGAGAATTGAATGAAGAGAAGGTAATGTAAGGAGGAAAGCAGAGATTGGAGATGGATATGAACTATGAAGATGGAGCTGGGTCTGAGCGTGAAGATGGAGCTGGGTCTGAGCATGAAGATGGAACTGGGTCTGAACGTGAAGATGGAGCTGGGTCTGAGCGTGAAGATGGAGCTGGGTCTGAGCATGAAGATGGAACTGGGTCTGAGCGTGAAGATGGAGCTGGGTCTGAGCTGTGAAGATGGAGCTGGGTCTGAGCGTGAAGATGGAGCTGGGTCTGAGCGTGACGATGGAGCTGGGTCTGAGCCATGAAGATTGAGCTGGGTCTGAGCCGTGACGATGGAGCTGGGTCTGAGTGTGAAGATGGAGCTGGGTCTGAGCCGTGACGATGGAGCTGGGTCTGAGCGGGAAGATGGAGCTGGGTCTGGGCTGTGAAGAAGGAGCTGGGTCTGAGCGGGAAGATGGAGCTGGGTCTGGGCTGTGAAGAAGGAGCTGGGTCTGAGCGGGAAGATGGAGCTGGGTCTGGGCTGTGAAGAAGGAGCTGGGTCTGAGCGGGAAGATGGAGCTGGGTCTGGGCTGTGAAGAAGGAGCTGGGTCTGAGCGGGAAGATGGAGCTGGGTCTGGGCTGTGAAGAAGGAGCTGGGTCTGAGCGGGAAGATGGAGCTGGGTCTGGGCTGTGAAGAAGGAGCTGGGTCTGAGCGGGAAGATGGAGCTGGGTCTGGGCTGTGAAGAAGGAGCTGGGTCTGAGCGGGAAGATGGAGCTGGGTCTGGGCTGTGAAGAAGGAGCTGGGTCTGAGCGGGAAGATGGAGCTGGGTCTGGGCTGTGAAGAAGGAGCTGGGTCTGAGCGGGAAGATGGAGCTGGGTCTGGGCTGTGAAGAAGGAGCTGGGTCTGAGCGGGAAGATGGAGCTGGGTCTGGGCTGTGAAGAAGGAGCTGGGTCTGAGCGGGAAGATGGAGCTGGGTCTGGGCTGTGAAGAAGGAGCTGGGTCTGAGCGGGAAGATGGAGCTGGGTCTGGGCTGTGAAGAAGGAGCTGGGTCTGAGCGGGAAGATGGAGCTGGGTCTGGGCTGTGAAGAAGGAGCTGGGTCTGAGCGGGAAGATGGAGCTGGGTCTGGGCTGTGAAGAAGGAGCTGGGTCTGAGCGGGAAGATGGAGCTGGGTCTGGGCTGTGAAGAAGGAGCTGGGTCTGAGCGGGAAGATGGAGCTGGGTCTGGGCTGTGAAGAAGGAGCTGGGTCTGAGCGGGAAGATGGAGCTGGGTCTGGGCTGTGAAGAAGGAGCTGGGTCTGAGCGGGAAGATGGAGCTGGGTCTGGGCTGTGAAGAAGGAGCTGGGTCTGAGCGGGAAGATGGAGCTGGGTCTGGGCTGTGAAGAAGGAGCTGGGTCTGAGCGGGAAGATGGAGCTGGGTCTGGGCTGTGAAGAAGGAGCTGGGTCTGAGCGGGAAGATGGAGCTGGGTCTGGGCTGTGAAGAAGGAGCTGGGTCTGAGCGGGAAGATGGAGCTGGGTCTGGGCTGTGAAGAAGGAGCTGGGTCTGAGCGGGAAGATGGAGCTGGGTCTGGGCTGTGAAGAAGGAGCTGGGTCTGAGCGGGAAGATGGAGCTGGGTCTGGGCTGTGAAGAAGGAGCTGGGTCTGAGCGGGAAGATGGAGCTGGGTCTGGGCTGTGAAGAAGGAGCTGGGTCTGAGCGGGAAGATGGAGCTGGGTCTGGGCTGTGAAGAAGGAGCTGGGTCTGAGCGGGAAGATGGAGCTGGGTCTGGGCTGTGAAGAAGGAGCTGGGTCTGAGCTGTGAAGATGGAGCTGAGTCTGAGCATGACGATGGAGCTGGGTCTGAGCATGAAGATGAAGCTGGGTCTGAGCTATGAAGATGGAGCTGGGTCTGAGCTATGAATATGGAGATGGTGATGAGATGTGAAGATGACACAGGGGCCACAAGCTCCAGATTGGTCAGCAGAAGCTGGCAAAGCAAGGAGTCTCCCCTTGGAGTATCCATAAAGAATACCTTGATTTTTAGCACTGTGAAACTGATTATAGACTTCTGATCTCCAAAATCATAAAATATTTTTGTGCTGTTTTAAACCACAAAGATTGTGATAATTTGCTATAGCAGCAATGGGAGAAAACTAGAGGTTTATTTTGGAATTTGTTCATAAAGTAAGGCCTTATTTTTTAAAGTATATATATTTATCTTTTCCATGAGTGAGAGAGGCGGAAACAGGGAGACAGTCACCCCCAATAGGGTCGCTATGACGCAATCCACCCTAGCTGCAGCCAGTCTGGATCACCGGCACATGTGCACCCAGTGTGTTCGGGGAGGTCTCTGGTTACAAACCTAGAACCTTCACACATGGTTCAGCCTCTCTGAGTGATGTGTTACTGCTGTACCACCATTCAGTCCTTAAAGGCCTTTTGCCAAGAGCTCATTATATCTAGAGAGAACTAACTTCCACCTACAGGAGTTTGAACCCAGGGTAAGCTGTGGTTCTTTGGAAATGGTGGCACAGCTACTGGACTGCCAAGTTTGGGGCCAGAGGGTAAACTGGGAATACATCCCTGAAGAGCTTGTCTCTGTGAGACACAGGCAGAGGGTCCCAAGTGGGAACCTCCTCATTACCCAGCCCCTGGGAGATATCTGCAGAGTCTGACAGGATGATGAAATGGGAAAATGGGAAATAAGCAGGAAGGCAAAGGGAAAAGGCGTCTCCTCACAGCAACTCTTGAGAATCATCAACACACAAAGTTCCCCTTTGTACATCTGAAAGAACGTGCTCATGGCTCCCAGGGGTTCATATGAAACAGCGTGTTAGGACAAGCATGTATGATGGATCTGCCTGGAGGTAAAGGCTCAATGAAGAAGTGAGGGGTCTCGCTCTTTCTCTCTCTCCCTCTCTCTCTCTCTGTATGTATGTAGGTAAGTTATTTTCTTTCTTTTTAAAGAGGTTTTTGTCTTAGGGTGTGTGCACTCATCAGAAGAGAGAGAGAGACAGAGATAGTGAGAGGGAAAGTGAGAAATCATCCCCCTAGAGGGATGGCTATGCCACAGTCCGTTCTTCTCCATTCTCCTCCCAGGATCTTGGACATGCACGCACACGTGCCCAATGTGGGTTTCCAGCCACCAGGCCCAACACTCACACCATAGTTGGCCATGTGAGAGTCCAGTGATGTAACTGCTATGCCAACTGCTGGCCCCCAGGTAAGTTCTTAATAGGAAGCCAGCTGTGGAGGTGCAGTCATAATTCAAGGCCTTGTGATGCCAAAGCCTTATGGGAAAGTCCTGGGTCCACTTCCCGAGGTCTCACTGTCCATGTTGGTGCATGTTCAGTGAATCTAGGCTGGCTAAGGGTGGGGGTGGATGCAGTGTAAAGAGCCTATTGGTGGCTGCTCTCCTTCTCTTTCTCTGTCTGCATCTCTTTCTTCGATGGAATAAATAAATAAATACATAAACCTAAAAACATTTCATGGGAGTTGGTTCCTATTCAGATACTAGTTGTGTGACTCATTAAAGTTACTAAACTCTGTTCCTTAGTTTTCCCCTATGCAAAGTAGAGATGATGTTATGGGCTTGTTACGAGGCTACAACTCTTTTTTATTCTAAAATGCTCAGTTCCTTGTACTGTACACAATCTGGTTCCCTGGTCCTTTGTTTTGCTGTGGCCCACACATGGTAGGTTAAGGGGAACCAAAACCATTCAGTTAGTAATCACAGAGGTAAGGACCAAATGGCACCCGCAGTCCACCAGAGTTCCTTCACAACACCTACGCTGGCAAACATGGCAATTCCAGGAAATGAGATGAATTAGTTAAGCCCTCTGTCTCCCCGTGCAAATAAACACAGATGGGGGTCTGAGTATTTAGGCGGGTGGTTGATGGAAATGTCCTAGTGCAGGGGCTAATAGACTCCAAACCTTGGACAAGGTCTGCCATTAACTTGCTGGATGTCCTTAAGCAGTTCATTCAATAGCTTTGGAATCTATTTTGTTGTCCACTTAATAGATCGTCATCATAATAATGGGAATACTAAGAATGGTAATAATGAGATAATAGTAATAATAACAAAGATGCCTGCTTTATCCACCTTACAGAGATTTTATAAGGGTCAAGTAAAATAAGTAATGTTAAATTTCTTTAATAAAAATGCAAAGTAGTACAAATATAAAACGTAATTACAAAAGGCCTGTTAACGAGGTGATTGCCAATTTCATCTCTGCATTTAGGCCCGGAATATCCATCTCTGCCCCAGGCTGGAGGCTGAAGCCACCCAACACTTAATTCTGTCTGAGAACAGTGAAATTTAAGCTCCTTGTGGCTGAAGTATACCTGTTTTTTTCTCATTTAAAGAATGTCATTTAGGCTTTCAGACGTCTCTTGACAGATTCCATCTCACATTCAGCAAAGAAATAGGACAAGATGTCATTGCATTACTTGTTTCATTCTGGAGGGTTCCTTTAGCCATACTCATGACCCTAGACGAATAATTCTTACTGAATACCCTCAGAGAGGAAAGCCATTTCTGATGGAGGTTTGCAGAGGAGGGAAAAGAATGAACAACAGCTAATTGCAAAAATAAAGAAATGTAGATTTGTTTGGGATACATGGATAAATGAAGCCTGGATTTACCTTGATATTCTGTCTACAAGGGCTATGGCTTTTCTGGATATAGGCATTGATAATTCTTTAAAGTTTTAATTATTTATTCCATGACAGAGAGAGAGTGAGAACAATAGCCCCAACAGGATCTTGGCCCAGGATCCACCCCACAGCTTCAGCCTCTCAGAGTATAGGCACATCTGAGCTTAGCATATCCTGAAAGGTCTTAGCATGGAAACCAGTGACCTTCCATGTGGATCCGTCTCCAAGAAGCAGCGTGTGATGTGCCGTGGCAGGCCAGTAAAACGTGACCAGCGTGTTCCCTGGGAACCGAAATTGGCTCAAGCATATTCTAATTGATTTGGGGTTCTAAGAAAATAATAACCACCTTAGTTTCATTTCTCAATCTCAGAACAAAGTATCTTAGTTTTCTTAAATTTTAAAATTGCCTAATTTTAATTTCCTACTGTTTTCTTTTTCCTTTTATTCTTTAAGGGTTTTTGTTTGTTTGTTTGTTTTTGTCATAGAGCATGTGTGCTCACTAGACAGAGACAATGAGAGGAAAAGTGAAAAATTTCCCCCAGAGGGGATGGTCACAATGCAATCTTTTCTCCTCCATTCTCCTCCTGATTTTGGTCATACACATGCCCAGGGTGATTTTCAAGCCTCCTGGTCCAGGATCCAACTGCAGCTGACTATGTGGGAGTCCATCACTTCAACCACTGCTCCACCTGCTAGCCCAAATTTCCTAGTATTTTTTAATATATTTTTTCTTTTTTTTGAGAGAGATTTTTGCTATCAGGTGCATGCACTTGCTGGAGAGACAGAGAGAAACAGAGAGACAGAAAGCAAGAAATCAACCCCCAGGGGCATGGCCTTGCTACAATCCTTCCCCCTCAGTCTCCTCTTGGGATTTTGGGCCACACATAGACATGCCTAGTGTAAGTTTCAAGCTGCTGAGCTTGGGACTCAAACTGCAGTGGACTACATGGGAGTCCAGCGATGTAACCATTATGCCATCTGCTGGTCCCAATATGGTCGTGCTTTACTGTTGTGCCTCCAGGTCAGATATGGGCTCTTAACCTAAAACTAGGTCTGAAAAGCTAAGGTAACCTGCTGAAAATTCTCAGTTCTTTCACCAGCTTTAGGGTCTGAGTCCCTAAACATAGCTTCCCAAGTGCCTCTGTCATCTGGCCTTACCCTTTGACCTGCCTAATCCCACTCAATACATTTAGAACCTCCACATGCCAACCATCCTGCACTACTTACTGGCTACCATGTACATCAAGTTTTCTTTTTATTTCTGGGTTTTTGCCTATTCTCTGCCTGGAACACCATTCCCTCACCAGTGTTCTGCTCTCAATCGTTTCCTCCTTAAGGCTTCAACTGTTCCTGACTTTCCTCTGGCAAGGCGTCTGGAGTTCCCTGAGGGTGACTGTGCTTTTCCGTGTGATTCATGTGCTCCATACCTAACCTGGCATCTGCCACAGTGGGTGAAAACAGCCTGCTTACGTTCCTGCTTTGCCCATTAGACTATAATATCCTTGAGGATAGCGACCATGTCTTGTTGGCAGTTGTACCTCCGTAGCTAGTAAAAGTGAGCCCTAGATCAATATTTGTTGACTGAAAGAATGAGTACACATTGTCTTGAGAAATTGGTAAAGCCACGAACGCACTGAGGATTCTGAGGAGAACCCCTACTTACGGAGAAAAACATACGACAAATGAAAATAACTCAACAAAATGGGCCATGGTTACTTATGAAATTAAAGCAAGAAGAGGAGTGGAATAAAATCTAGTAACATTGGTTAGTTATATATATACAGTGGAAAACACAGGAAAATGTGAGATATAAAGTGGATAAAAGAGAAAACAAAAAGGTGATAAAATAGAAAATAATCAGAAGGCCAAAATCAAATGGGTCTGGACTGAATGGAGAACAGGAAAAAAAAAAATGAGTATATAGAAGTGATAGAAATACATGGCACTGCAGGGCTGGGTGTCCTTTCCATACTAGAGAAATATTAGTATTAATTGTTAAAAATTAGGAAAGCCAAGCCTGCTCTGTAGCCCAGTGGTTGAGAGAGTCAGATCCCAATGACTACATGGTCTGAGTCCTGGCCCCAGTAAATAGAAAAACATATCAGGCGTGTGTGCATGTATGCCCCAAATCCTAGCAGGATGAAGAAATGGAGAAATGGAGAAGAAGGAATTACAGTTTGACCATACCCCACGGGGGGCGGGGAGGGTGAGTGTGTCTTTCTCTGTGTCTCTGTCTCTCTATCTCTCTCTGGTGAGCACATATGGCCTCTGGCAACTAAAAAAAGGAGGAAAACAAAGATATTTTGTTCTGAGATTGAAAAATGAAACTAAGATTGTTTTTATTTTCTTAGAACCCCAAGTCAGTCAGAATATACTTGAACTAATTTTAGTTCCCAGAGGAAACACTGCACAGTTCCAAGGCCTCCTTCTTCTTGAAAACAACCAGACAGAAGTTCAAGGTTAGACCCATGTCCTTTTTCTTCATTACCCATATCACAAATGTGGACTGTGTTTAAGACTGTTTCAGCCATGTGCCCCTTTATTTTAGTAATTGGGACATAAATATCATGTGTGAAAATGTGGTACATGCTCTGTTTTAGTAAGGAGAACACAAACATGGCACATGGGTAGTTTACCCCGGGCCTTCTGTTTTAGTAATTGATCACAAACACAATGTGTGGTTGAGCTGTAAGACCTCTGGTTAGTAACCAGATCATTAATATGGCACTTGGGTAAGTCACATTTCCTCCCTTTTGTCTAACCAAATTGTAAATAAAGCATGTGGTTGGGAATTATAGCCTTCTGATTTAGTAACCAGATCACAATCATGGCACGTGGGTAAGTGGTAGAACTTTCCATTTTAGGAACCAGACGGCAAACTCAGACTATGGCTAAGCCTCAGTCTCTCTCCTTTTTAATAAACAGATCACAAATATGGCAGGTGGCACTGCCTCTCAGATCACAAATTGAGCACACAGCTAAACTGTGCAATGCTGGGCTTATTGAATTCAATTACATATCCTGCTTCATCTTTTAAAATTGTATTTGTTGACTATGAAATTTTAATCAGCTAAAGAAAAACAAACATTTTGTAGAAGTAAGATAAGAGAGCCCATACAATTACCAGTCTCATATAAGTACTTAAAAAGGCACATTGAGATTACATCCTGGGAGTTAGGAAGCCAAGTTGAACAAAATTCTGAAAGAAATGCAACAACCCCACTGGATCTGACACTGACGGCATGAGGGCAGTAATGGACTATACCCTGGATCTCCCATGTGAAGGTCTTTTGCCATTTAGGATCATCACATTTGAGAACAGCTGGGAGTTATAATTTGGAATAATGCAAAGCAAATGTTTATTCTCCCTACATCAGAATATATTCTCACCCCATCAGTGTTGGATTTGGCAAGGTGATTTGCTTTGAGCCATGAGATGTTAGTGGATGTGGCACAAGCAGAAGCAGTTGGGCATGTCCATTTTTTCCAAAGACATCAGAAACTTTCCCTGAGTTTCTGTTTCCTGGGTTCAGAAAGAACACGTGGAGAAGATGGGATGCAACTTGCTCAAAAAGCAGAGCTTCCCACTGAGCCCAGCCTACATCAGCTGGGCTTCAGCTGACTTGAAGATCCATGAATATCAGTAGAAATGTTTCTTGGATATGTCACTGCGTTTGGGGTGGTTTCTTGTGCAACATCACTGTGCAGTATTAATGAATACATTTGGGATTTCTAAGGACAAGAGTAGTCCCAGGATGGGAATTGGAAACTGCATGAGGGACAAGCCATACAGCTGAATGTGAATCTAGAATGGACATCAGGTCCAACAGAAAACAAGAGAAGAAAAGCTGACCCCAGGTTCACTGGCTTTGGCCTTCATGGAGGAGCAGCCATGCAGAAATAGACTTCCCCAATAGTCCCTCCTGCATTCCTGGCTCTCCATGCTCAGGAAATGTTGCTAGTTCACTGAGACTCATCCTATTTTATGGCAAATTATGTTTCATTATTTATCTCTCTTTCCACAAAGGGTGAGTGAAATGGAAGAAATAAACACACAAAGTTTTAAACTCTTGAAAGAGATTCAAGACATAAAAATCATAAGAGAGGAGGCTGACTGGTGGTGTAGAGAGAAAACTCAATGCTTTTTGAGGCTGACCCACATGAAAAGATTCCAGGTTCACATATGGATACCTTCCGTTAGTATGCCAGGTGTGCATGGGCCCGTGACCCAGGGATGGTGGAGACCGGGGGTGGACTGTGGTGTTATGACCTTGTTCGGGATGCTGTCTCCTTGTCTCTCTTTCTGTCTTTCTCATAGAAGAAATAAATAAGTAAAGATTCAAAATAAATCAGAAAGGGACCAGTAGTTAGCGTAATAGCTATGTTGCTGGACTCCCATGTAGTCAATAGTGGTTTGAGTCCCGGACCCGGTGGCTTGAACACACGCCGGGCGCGTGTGCATGCATGCCCAGGATCCTGAGAGGAGAATGGAGGAGAAGGGATTGCAGCGTGGTCATTCCCCCCTGGGGGGTGATTTCTTGCTTTCTGTCTCTCTGTCTCTCTCTGTCTTTGTGGTGAGATCTTGTGATCCCAAGCTATGGGAACAGCCAACACTTAGTTGATGATTGATGTGTTTGAAATGCAAGAAGGAAGAAAAAATTCAGGAAACATCTTGGCATAAAAAGTGGGTTTACCATAGGTTTAAAAAAAAGAACAACAAGAACAAACAAACAAACAAACAAAAACCCTTCCTGGACATGTCCTGGCAATTCCAAATTCCAGTGGGGAGATATCGCTGACTTTTTAGGAACAGAGTTTTTATTTAATAATTTGACATCTGGTAAAGTTATGATTCATCTACAGAGACAACAGAGTATAAGTCAGCTATGCAAGAGCTCAGAAAGCATAAAATCTACACCCTTCCTAAATACATTACTTAAAGTGCACACCAGCTCACTGAGAGGTGAATCAAAGTTAAGAGTCCAGCAATGGGGGCGATCATGATATAAAGGAGTCCTTTCTGAAAACTGAAACCATCCAAATCTAAAATTTAATTTTAAATAAATGCTGCAACCTTAACTATAGAATAGATTACAAATAAGGTGGCTACTTCTTGAAAGGGAAGACATAGTATGAAAAATTGGTAATTTCACTGTAATAAATTGGATCTAAGTTCCATATTATATAAGCATAAATCAAAAAGTAAGAACAGACAGGAATAACAAAGAGGGACATATACTTATTTCCTTATGGAAATGAGGAAGAATTCTTAGTTAATTGATCAATAGATTAATGTTAATGGATAGTTATGGTGACAGGCATACACATTTACCATGTTTCTGATGATATTAGATAGGCCTTGAGAGGCTGTACTATAATTGTATTGTCTTTTCCAAACTTTGTTATGTAAAAGATAGTTCCAGGAAGTTGTTTTTTGTTTTTTGGGTTTTTTTTAAAGTCTTTTATGGTAAATATAAATGAGAAATATGGAATATGATTTCTTCTACTGGAAATGAAAAGTGTACATCATCATAAATGTTTCTAGGCAGTCTAGTAGTTCAGATATCAGTTCAGAATTTTTTATTGTTGTTTTTTGTTTGTTAAATATTAAAGTAGGAAAATCTTTTTCCATGTGCTATCATACTGGGTCATCAGAAAAGTCATGACATGTTTTTCTAAGAAAAAAAATTCATCATCACTTTTCCGACGACCCAATAATAGACATTGAGGTTGTCACTTAACATCCACTATGTCCTAGATGGGCATGTGATCCAATTTTGACCAAAGAGCCATGCTGTGATGTCTGCTGAGGGCTCCATTGAGGCATTTTATCTCTCTTAAGAGAGAGACAGAGAACTATAGAGAGTCCCTCTTTAAACACAAGGTACTGTATGTCTAGATGTCATGTTATCAGCACAAAAATGACATTGTTCTGGCTATCACTGTTGTGTCACAACCTAACCATTTCATTACGTGTATGGATTCTGGGAAGTTCAAAAAGGACAGATGGAGACAGTCTGTCTCTGGCTCCACAAGATCTGGGGACTCATTTGGAAAGACTCAATGCCTGGGACTGAATCATCTGAGAGCTTGCTCACTCACAAGCCAGGCACGAGGGCCAGGAGGAGTCCAAAACCAACTATAGTACTTCTCAAGGTCCTCCCATGTAGCTTGGTTTCTACACAGCATGGCAGCCTCAGGGTGATTGCACTTCTTGCACAGTATCCCAGGGCTTCAAGTGTGAGCTAACAAGACAGCTGCTGCACCACGTTTTCTAATCTAGCATCGGAAGGCAGAAGTGTATCACTTCTGCTGCATTCCATTGGTTACAAGAATGTCACAAGTACACCAGATTCAAAAGGAGAGAAGGCAGACTCTCCCCTATGTGGGGGGATTGTCAACATCATATCACAGAAGAGCATGTGGTGTTGTGGCCATATTTGGGAAATATCATCTGCAGTGATGTCAACACTAATCAGGTTTGTGCATGCAGGGAAAGATGAGGGTCAAAGAACCTGGGTTTTTGTTAAACTGCTGATTCAACCAGCCCCAAAGTTTGTCCCAACTTTGGATATCCAATTTGCGAGATAGTTTTTTATTCTTTAACTTAGTTTGAATTGGTATTTTTGTGACTGGCTGTATAAGCATTCTAATGGAAACAAACACCTATTAACATTCTGCGGGGCCAA
>NW_006159934.1:5759056-5773673 GCF_000334495.1 Tupaia belangeri chinensis
TGTAGCGAAAATTGTCCAGATAATGCTTGTGAAAACATTCAAGTCAAAGAGACCTATGAGTGGATGGCTGGGGCTTCTTGGGCATTTACTGAAGCACTCAGAGCCAGGGCTTGGTTTTCTTATGTGTAAAACAGAGATAGTAACACTAACTGATAGGGTTGTTGCGATGCTGAAATGAAACAGCATTTGTAAAATATTTGTTGTTGTGTCTAGCACAGAGAAAACACACAGTAAATTGTAATCTTCACTAGCACTGTTTTACCATTAAGTATATGACAGTATTTGGGGGGTAAAATCACATTGAATATGTATACTTTCCTTTTTATGTTTAATTTTACTTATTCATGAGAGACACAGAGATTGCACCCCTACCGGGTCTCCATGCTATGATCCATCCCCAGCCTCAGTCACCCCTGCACCATAGGCACACATGCACCTGGCATGTCAAGGGACATCTACAGATGCAAATCTAGAAACTTTCCATTTAGATTAATCTCAGAGTATTGCATTACTGTTGTGTCATCATCTGGCCCCTAGAATGCATTCTTTCTATATTTACTGAGATATGTGTGTATGTGTATGTTTTAGGTATTTATTGAAGCAACCTTAGCTCCCCCTTTTACTTTTAAAAGCAAAAAATCAGAGAACCATGTATCACAAAATGATAGGCCAGGGATCTTCATTACCTTAGTGGAGACATTTTGTTAAAAACAAAACAAAACAGAAATCCTTCTGCTCTGAGGTAAGTAAGAATTGGGCTCTTTTAGAAGGATAAGAGAGGATGCCATAGAATCTGAGCAGGGGAAATGAGTAGACTGTAGTTCTCATGATCCAAGGACAAAAAGGGCAAAAACTGTCCATAATACAACTGAAAGCAGAACACAGGGCTAGGGAGGCAGGCTGCTCTCCCTTCCTCTCTGGGATTGTAGCACCCTCAGTTCTTCCTGTTCATGTGGCAGGAAGAGGTCTGCAGGAAGATGTCTGCAGGATGGTTCAGTCCATGTCTATAAAGATTGGATGGAATTACCAAGGACCAATTCCAACAAGATTGACAAATCTCCTAGCCCACATGGCTCAGATGTCCACTCGGGTCCTGACCAATGAGGAAGGAGAGATGCATGGATCATATGTCACTTAGGGAAGCTAGGATATATAAAATCATATGTCTGCTTCTTCCCTAAGAATAAAGTCTAGTCCTGGGCAAACTACATGAAGGACAAGATTCACCTGGTGTGACATTAGAGAATTGTACTTTGAACATGGAAACTTGAATTGTTGATGCAAGTGAGGACAGAAGTCTGACTGTTCTTTCATATTTCAAAAAATTCCTTCCAGAGGGCCTGGAATCAATCATGCCCACAAACATTAACAAACCATTTTGGTCCACTTGATAACAGGACTTTTCCAACATCCTGGCCCTGACATAGTATCTTTGCATTGGGTGAGTCATGCCCACAAATATTAACAGACCATTTTGACTCATTGATAACAAGACTCTTCCTACATCCTATTCTTGGGGCTGTATCTTCTGATATATACAAGCCACCCTTCTCTCTGTTAAAGTCCTTTTCCAAAACACAAAAACCCACCTCTAACTTCCAAGCTCCCACTTTCAGATGCCCCACCTTTTTGAGCCAGACCAATGGGAAAATTTTTCACTAAATTCTAAACCTTGTCTCTCATTCTCAAAATCAAATAAAAGAAACCCCTGTATCTGTTTTCTGTATTTGGGATCACCCCCAAAAAGGCATGTTTGCCTTTTTCAAGGCCTGGTCACACATATTCGTGTTTAGCAATAAACCACATTAATAATCATTCTGCAGAGTTGGTTATTTCCATTGACACAGGAAATGCCACTCCACCTTGCTGGAGCTGCTGGTGAATGCCTGCAGGAGAGTACAAGTAGGACTCTGTAGTGTCATATGAGCAAATCATGTGATTTGCTGGGTGTTCTTTCCACATTTCTCCTCTGATGTTGATTCCTGCCATTTTGTGTGAGTTGCCAAAGACTCAGAATCCATCTTCATGGAGCTCCACACTTGTTTTATATAATTAGGTATGAGTCCGAGCTATTGGGACTTTGCCCCTGTGGCTTAACTGATTTCTTCCTGGGATGCTGGCAGCATGGTTGGTAGCACAAGAGCAAGGTGTCCAAGCTTATAGTCAGTTCTAAATTAAGAAAACCTCAGTACAGCCTGGAACCCAGCCAGAGCAATGCACTGGTACATTAGCTTCTCAGCTTCCATTTGCGGTGTTCATGGATGCCCGCAAGCTGTGCTTGTTACAGAGTTCTTTGATAACGCGTTAATACACTTAGTGAGGTAAAAATAAATAATAGGGCCTCTTAGAGTTTCCTGGCTTTGAACCCCATAACTATTAGTGCTTCTGTAAATAATTATACCAAAGAGCCTACAGGTCTTTCCCTGTACCCCCAGCATTGCCTAACTTTGGAGTTTTACCTTCTCTTGGTAATTACATTTTGTTTATAATACAGCTACATTAGACTGTCACACTGTATTTTATTCTAACTATACTCTAAATACTTTACCTGCATTATAATGTTTTATGGAAAAATCAGTGAAGAAAACACATAGATACCTAGAGTTCTAGGATGGTGAGAATTTCCTGTTTAATTTTTCTCCGCTGATATTAACTAATAAGTAGAAATGAAAAGATGGGAATTGAACATCCCCAAAAAATATGGGTAAGAAACAAAATTTGTAGTAATGCAATCTATAATTTCCACATCTTATTCTTATTTTCCCTCACCCTTGATTAATAGGAGACAGAGTTTACTTTTCTCTCTAAATATCTCTCTATGGTCCCCAAAGACCAGTTAAGAGTTAAGGCAGCTAATGAATGCGCTGGATCACCATCCTAACTCACAAATACATAAAATAGTAGCCAACTAGACCAATGCACCCATTACAAGTAAGAGGTAAATAAAATTATAATAATTCTTTCTCCATTTAAAAATGAATGTTTGTGACCAGCAGATGGCATAATGGTTACTTCACTGGACTCCCATGTAGTCAACCACAGTTCAAGTCCTGGACCCAGCAACTTGAGATTCACTCTGGGCATCTGTATGTGCATGCCCAAAATCCTGAGAGGAGAATGGAGGAGAAGGGATTGTAGCATGGCCAACCCCTGGGAGGTAATTTCTTGCTTTCTGTCTCTCTGTCTCTCCAGTGAGCCACATGCCCTACAGCAAAAATCTCTCTCTAAAAAAAATAAATAAAAATGAATGCTTTAGAAATATGGATAGTCTTCATTATGGACTTTCACAGTGTAAACTGCATTGGGTTGTCCCAGTCCTAGAAAGTTGGTCCAAGCCAGCTAGGGTGTGGAGCAGCCCAGTGTTCTCAGAGCTTGTCAAGTGGGCAACAGAGAATTGGCAGTACTAAGATGCTGGTCTTGAGCCAACAGAAAGTTGCAGCAGAGATTGCTTGTTATCCATGCTCCCTTTTATTCTATTTTGTTGGGGGTGTCTGTGTACCCGGCCTCTTTTCATATATATACATATATACACAAAAGTTGTGGGCAGAGTTTTAGGGAAAGGTCTTGAACAGGAGCTTACTCAGTGAGCACACTTTTTTTCCCCCTCTTTTCTCTTTCTTCCTTCCTATCCCTGATGGCTGTGCTGCAGCAGCAATTCTGAGACACTAAAGGGAAGACCAAGACAACTACAGAGACCTCAGACCTGACAATTTTATATTGTCCAAACAACATCAAAAATTGCCTTCTCATTAGGTGATAAAAACAGACTCTGTGTGTTGATGTCATTGTTATCACTTCTGTTACCGGCAGTGAAATACGATTTCCTTCTCATACACAATGTCTTCCTTTCATAAGAGTCAAAGAATAAGGTTGAATGAGTTCAGCCCTGCTTATCATTTACTCGAACATGACCAAGTAGGCTTTATTTTTCCCTCTTCTGGTATCATAGCCATGAACTGAGAGTAGAACATAACTCTCTCAATCCTTATCTGTGTTCCTTTTGTTGTCAGTGAGCCGCGACGACAGATCTAGCTCCAAAGAAACTAGGAGTGAAGAGGATAGAGAGAAGAGGATAGAGATGCCTGATAAAGCTCGTTTGAATAAGACAAGTATTATCTCATTGTTGGAATCACTATGGGAATCCAGCATCTCTAAATCCAAAGGGTCCTTATTCACTAACTCCCATCAAGGTTAAAAAACACTTGGGGAGTGTGACAATCACCACTAAAACCTGATGACAGGTCTGAGCTAACACAGAGAGATCCAAACCATATTACCCATCCACACAGGGCCCACTTCTTGGCATAACCAGGGCTTTCTGAATTTTCACCTGACCAGCTCTTAATTATTAGGTTTGGTGGAAAGATATAACTGAGATAAATTTCTTGCTCCATCATTTATCATTTTACAAACATTTATTCAAGTTGACAGTACAGTTTTGTAACTAGAAACAATATAGAACTGTTAAGTGGTTAAGAGTACACGTGCTAGAGCCAGAGTTAACTAGATTCAAATGTTAGCTCACCTCTTACCTGTCCTGTGACTTAATGCAAGTTACTTAAGTGCCCTGTTTATCAGCAGCAAAATGTGAATAATAATAACAACAATAATGCTGTAGGATTATTATGAGGTTAAGTAACTAGTGCCTGACATTAATATATACAAGGGGTCTTCTAAAAGTTCATAAGGGGCTGGATGGTGGGACAGTGGTAAAATGCCATGCTCTGTGAGGTAATCCCACATGAGAAAGTTCCTAGTTCAAGTCCAGAAACCTCCCTGAGTACGCTGGGCATGCATTTGCCCATGATCCAGGGCTGGCTAAAGACTGGGGGTGGATCGTGGCATCAGGGCCTTGGTGGTGGTTTCCTCCCTCTCTCTTTCTTTCTCTCTCCCTCTCTGTATGTCTCTCTTACTTGTGGAAGAAATGAATAAATGAGACTTAAGAATTTTGATGGAAATGCATGTTATGAAAAAACGATGCATGGATCTAAAATTTTTTGCATCAAAGTAAACTTATACTTTAATTCCATCTTCCACGAACTTGTTGAAGTCCCCTTATATTAAGTAATAGAAGAACTATGTTATTTTCACTTATTATAACAGAGAGCTAAGCTAAGTTCCTCATGGTGAAGTTAAGCCTCAGTCTCTTGCCTTGTAAAGTGTATTAAATGGAGCTAATATATTATACTTACAGCACATTTACTGCTACCCTCACAGGCTGCTGTGACGCCGGGTATGTTAAATGCCAGCACAGTGCCTTCTACCAGCAGACCCTCCAGAAACATTCATTTCCTCACCCTCCTCTTTCTTCTCCTACAGTGACTAACCTGCACACAGATGGCACAGTGATTTTGCACAGTGTGCTTTATTTTCTGGATTGGGACTCAAGGGGGAAGAAACCGCAATAGTAGAGAGGCAGGTAAAATGCATGTTAGTCAGGAATTGAACTCGGCGACTTCTTAGTCAATGCGCTGGGTATCCTGGCATTTACAGAGCTGAATCCAAGTAGGGAGAGTTATGCCACTGTCCCACAAGGAGTCTCCTGCGATAGGTCTTATCATGCTTTTCGGTGGGCTACGAAGAAAGGAGGGCTGATTTCCTAGGGTGGGGAGGCTGAGTTCCTGAAGTCTCAATCTTTTCTCCCTCCCCACTCCTTTTTTTCTTTTTTTGGAGAGGTTTTTGCTATAGGGTGTGTGTGCTTGCTAGAAAGACAGAGAAAGACAGAGAGACTGAAAGTGAGAAATCACCAACCCCCCCCCCCCCAGGGGGATGGTCATGCCGCAATCCCTTCTCCTCCATCCTCCTCTCGGGATCTTGGACAGGCATGCACACATGCCTGGTGTGAGTTTAAGCCACCGGGTCCAGGACTCAAACTGCGGTTGACTATGTGGGCATCCAGTGACATAGCCATTATGCCAACTGTTGGTCCCAATGAAGCCTCAGTCTTGAAGATCCCTTTTATGAGGGGATCAACCTCCTCCTCTGTCAGATGCCGCGGCCATAGCCACATGATGTGTGCTTTCTTCAGGAAAATGGTTTTACGTGAGATCTGGTTTATTCTGATTTAGTCGTATCTGCCTCCTTCATAGTGACTCGAAAATGTGTTATTACAGGATATAACCCAGATTATACGTTTATGCTATACGCACTCTGGGAACAATCGGCTTATAGATAGTCAGCTTCACAGCAGTATATTCCATATCCATATCTACAAGCAGGGCCAGCCTCATGGCTTGGTGGTTAAGGAAGCCAGATCCCACATGGTGATCATATGATTCAAATCCCTGCCCCAGCAGCTTGAAAATACATCAGCGCAAGGGCATGCATACCCCAAATCTTGACAGGATGGAAAAGGAATAGGGATATGGCCACGCTCCACAGAGAGGTGCTTCCTCCCCCTTTCTCTCTCTTCCTCTCTCTCTCTGGTAAGCACAAGCACCTTTTGGCACAAAAAAATTTCATAAGCAGATAAATAACAAATGGAGAAATAATTTAGTCATTTAAATTGGAACAAATTCTCAAAATATCTTCTTGTTATCACTTTGATGAATCAGACTCCAGACTTCTTAGGGAATATATCAAAATAGCTAATTAAAGTTTTTAAGATGATGAAAAGGAATTAATATTAACTGGGCTGGAACGACAGAGGGAAAGGCGGAAGGAGAGAAAAAGAAAAAAAAATTCATCCAAACTAAGAACTGATCATGAAATACACTCATGGTGGAGAAACATGTGCACGGCAGGGAAGAAATAGCATCTTAGATGAAATTCTGACCTAACCTAAGGACCTATCATTTATGGAAAACATCACACATTATAAACTAGAGACCACACTCCCCCAGTTGGACTCTGTGACACGTGTTAGCTGAATAATTTCACGTAGCTTTTGCCTCCTGATTCAACAATGCCAGAATGCCCAGTGCACTGACAGAATCCTGGCATTTATAGAGTTGAATCCAAAAGAACAGTATCAATCGAACATTTTATCCTGGACATCTATAGTGACAGAATCTATTGCTCTTTCCAATCTGGCAAAATGTTCCATGTGCTGGAAAGAAATACCGAGGAGGAGGCTGACCAGGTTTTCCTTCACACCACGGTCCTGTTTTGCTTAGGTGTAGCCTAGCCTGGCGTTGCATGTTAGATAATACACCCATCTCCACGTTAGAGGCTGGCATTGATGTGAACAGGCTCTTGGCTTTGGGTCTTTGTCCATGGCCCACGTCCTGGTTCCCACTCCCACCCTCGCCTCTGTAGCTTGACTTCCTTGCAAGGCTCCTGACTTCCTGTGCAATGATATTCTGGTTTCAGCCCTTTCCTTGGAGCCCTAAACTCTAGTGCAGAGGTTTCCAACACAGCTGGGGAACTTGTTAGAAACGGACATATTCAGGCCCCACTCAGACACCCTGCAGGTGGACCTAGCACCCAGAAACCAGGTGATTCTGACACATTACTCCATGTGCTGACCCAGGTTTTCCTGCCAGGTTAAAATGGACACTTTCCCCTCAGACTCCACCTGCCTCTGAACACTTTGAATAACGATGCCACATGGAGGAGGGCTGGACATCCAGCACTTGATTGGGGTATTTGGGAAGCACAATGAAGAAACACCCTGAAAGGGTAAGCACATTTCTCATTGAATATATATTTATTCCAATGGCAAGGAATGTTGAAATTCCTCAAATAGTATAATATTTGCTAAATTGATTTCTCTTACAGAGCTCCCAGGCTCTTGGGAGATGCCAGGCTGACGTTATAGACAGAAAAAAGGCTCTTCGGTCATAAAAGTAATAACCCTGAGCCTTCATTGAAGAGGGAAGAAGCTTTCAGTTATCTGCTGAGCCGGAAAGCCCCAAGCACTGCCCTGTGGGAGGCTGTATTAGTCAGGGTTCCCTAGTGAAAAGTAACCAACGAACTGAAGAGATAGATACATAACAGTCATCTGCTGCATAATGACATTTCGGTCAACAGTGGACTGCGTAAGGCACATAGCCTGTACCATATATCCTAGGTGTGTTGTAGGCCATACCATCCAGGTGTGTTTAAATACACTCTGTGATGTTCACATAACGATGAAATCACCCCATGACACATTTTTCAGAGCATATCCACATTGTTATGCTATGCATGACTGCTTGTATATTACAGAGAATTTGGCTCATATGATTATAGAGGCGAACAAGTCCCCAAACCTGCAAAGCAAGTTGTCAAGCTTGAAGTCCAGGAGAGCTAATGGTATCGTTTCAGTGCAGCAGAGGCAGGCTCAAGGTTCAAGAAGAGCCCATGTTTCAGTTTAAGTAAGAAGTCAGGAAAAAAGTGAATGTCCCAGTTGAAAGGTAGTCAGGCAGAAGGGAGTTTCTCTTATACAAATGAAGGTCCTATTTTTTGTTTTACTTGAAATAGGCCTTCAAGTTATTGAATGCGAGCTCACCCACATTTTGAGGGTGATCTGTTTTACTCAGTCTATCCATTTAAAATTTTAATCTCAGACCAGCAGATGGCATAAGAGTTATGTCGCTGACTCCCACATAGTTGACTGCTGTTCAAGTCCCGGACCCAGCGGCTTAAAATTCATGCCAGGTGTGCATGCATATATGCCCAAAATTCTGAGAGGAGAATGGAGGAGAAGGATTGCTGTGTGGCCATCCCTCCTGGCGATGATTTTTCACCTTCTGTCTCTCTGTCTCTCTCTGTCTCTCTGGCAAGCACACGAACCCTATAGCAAAAATGTCTCTTAATAAAAGTTAATCTGATTCAAAAACATCCTCACAAAATACCCAGAATAATGTTAGACCACATACCTGGGCAGTCTGTGGCCCAGTTAAGTTGACATATAACATTAACCATTGGAATTGAATTAGTTTTTAAGTATAATAGTAAATACAAACACCCTGTGAGAATGGTACTTTAAGAATTCCAGTTTTTCTATATACATTGTTGTAGTCAAGAAAGAACTTCAGATTGTATAAGATTTGCCAGAAATGAATAATGTTACCACAAGCAGAAGATGAAATGATAGTGTATCCTTCTTGGAACTGCACCAAATTTGCATGCAAATAAAATTTGATGCCAACGTCCATATTTAAACTGAATAGCCCCTTTAGCTTAAGAACAAAATTTGAGATTCTGCTGACACTCAAAAGAGCAGAGGAAGACCAAGAAGTGTCACCCACTCTGTGCCATATAAACTGGGATAAATCTTTCCTCTTTGAAGGATAAACAAGAAAAAAAAAAAAAGAACATTGTGAGAATTTTCTGCACAGTAAAAGAAGAGGTACTCTGTCAAAGTAGAAAAAAAGTACAGAACTGAAAAGGATTTATTACAGGAAAAAAGCTTCAAAACATTTTCTTTGTGTTCTTGAGGAAATAAGCACACACACACAAGTACTGTCTATGAAACAAGAGTTATGATAATTGAAGGTTGAGATATTATATAAATATATATATGTATATCTATGTGTGTGTATATATATGTGTGTATATATATATGTGTATATATATATATATAGAGTTGAGGAAAAAGGGAATAAAGGGAATTCATCAGAAGAAGATAAACATTCAATGATACTAAAAGCATGATAGAAAAAATTGCCAGTGGAAGTAATAACAAGAGTGATCGATGATGGTGACACTCTGATCGAGGTTATAGAAAACAAACTTATAGAGCTCATTAGAAATGCAGAGGTAAAGAACAGAGATACAAATTATGAGGTAGATAATTTGGTCACAGGCTGTATGCCGATAAACAGCACAGCTGAAGAAGAAGTTGGAAGAAAAGCTATCATCACAAGCCTAACGGAATACCTGTCAGAAGATTTTCAGAGTTTACCATTGTTCACAGAAATTTAGAAAATAAGGAATACTGCAAGGTGGCCAGGTATAGTGTCAACATATGAAAATCAATGCTTTTCTAATCATCAATGATAACCCATTAGTAAATATAATAAAAAAACAGATGTCATTTATTACATTGGGTCATTGGGAATGTCATGACATATTTTTCTATGCAAAAATGCATCATGACTTTCCCAACAACCTAACAGAAAAAATTAGATGGTAACTAAGAATAAATATCTATGAAGAAACTATAGAACAGTTATGAGGATCATAAAATCTATAGCAAAGGGAGAAAAACAATGTATTCATGGGTGAAGAGACTGACATTTTAAATATATCTTCTATAAAATTAATGAATAATTCAGTGTAATTATAATAAAAATCCAAATGAGATTTTCAAGGAATTGCTAAATTGATCCTAAAATGCATATGGAAAAGAAAAGAGGCAAGAAGAGCCAAAGTTTTTTTTTTTTTTTTTAAGTACTCATACAATACCAAGAGCAGAAGTCTGTGCTACCATATATGAAGAAATATATATATCTTTGTGGTTGTCAATAAATAGAATAGAGGCTGTGTCACTGGAATGACCAGCAAGTCCAGTACACACCAAGTATAGGAACTTAGCACGAAGGTGGCATCTCAGATGACTTGAGTTAAAGATGGAATATTCAAGGGAGTTGAGAAATTTGCTCATTTATTATGAAAAAGGTACATCCTTATTCAACAGTATATATAAAAATAACTTACAAATTGATTAAACACACAAAAACTTTGAAATGGATGCAAATAAAATACAATAAGTTTATACAGTTGAGTCAAACACCTCAAGGCAAAAACAATAGTCAGCGGGACCAGCAGTTAGCGTAATGGCTATGTCGCTGGATTCCCATGTAGTCAACCATGGTTTGCATCCTGGACCCTGTGGCTTGAAACTCACACCAAGTGCGTGTGCATGCGTGCTCAAGATCCCATGAGGAGAATGGAGGAGAAGGGATTGCGGCATGGCCATCCCCCCTGGGGGTGATTTCTCACTTTCTGTCTCTCTGTCTCTCTCTCTGTCTGGTGAGCGCATTCATTTATTATGAAAAAGGTACATCCTTATTCAACAGTATATATAAAAATAACTTACAAATTGATTAAACACACAAAAACTTTGAAATGGATGCAAATAAAATACAATAAGTTTATACAGTTGAGTCAAACACCTCAAGGCAAAAACAATAGTCAGCGGGACCAGCAGTTAGCGTAATGGCTATGTCGCTGGATTCCCATGTAGTCAACCATGGTTTGCATCCTGGACCCTGTGGCTTGAAACTCACACCAAGTGCGTGTGCATGCGTGCTCAAGATCCCATGAGGAGAATGGAGGAGAAGGGATTGCGGCATGGCCATCCCCCCTGGGGGTGATTTCTCACTTTCTGTCTCTCTGTCTCTCTCTCTGTCTGGTGAGCGCATCCGTCCTATGGCAAAAACCTCTCAAAAAAACAAAAACAAAAAACGAAAACCCACAATAGTCAGAAAGAAAAAAACAAAGAGTTTTAACTGAATAAAAAAATTTAAAGTCCCCATGGTGAAAGCTACTATAAAAGGTTAAAAGGCAAGCTATAAACTGGGAAAAACTGTGTGCAACTTTCATAATAAACAGAGGATTAGCACCCAGAATATCAAAAGGAGTAAAAAATTTCAAAAGAAAAAGATAGACAACACAAGAGTAAACCGAATAATTGATTGATGAAGAAATGCAAGTGGCCAATAAATATGAGGGATCTTTAAGAAGTTCACAGAAAATACAGTAAATATTATGAAAAAACTATGCATAGACTTAAAAAATATTGCACCAAAATAAACTCATACTTTAATTCCATTCTCCAAGAACTTTGGAAGTCTAAATACTATACATGAAAATCTGTTTAACCTTATTGGTAACCAGGGAAACGCAAGTAAAACTCTAACATGCTATTTTTAATCTAGCAAGTTGGGAAAAAAAAAAAAAGAACATTTGATGGTATCAGGAGTTGGAGAGAACATGGCAAAGAAAGGTCTTCTACATTGTTACGACAACTTTTTTTTTTTTTTTTGAGAGATTTGCCATAGGGTGCATGCACTTGCTGGAGAGACAGAGAGATAGAAACCAAGAAATCGACCCCCTCCAGTGGGGTGGCCATGCTGCAATCCTGTCTTCTCCATTCTCTCGAGATTTTGGGCACACACATACATGCACCTGGCATGAGTTTCAAGTCATTGGGTCTGGGACTTAAACCTCGTTGACCATGTGGGAGTCCGAGGCCTTAACCACTGTGCCACTTGTTGGCCCCCTGTTGCACCAACTTTTAAAGGTGATTTGATTGTATTTATTAAAGCTCAGAATGTGCTGGGTCTACACACTTGGCAGTTCTGCTTCCCTGAATCTCCCCTAGAGAAACCTTAACACTTGTGGACATAGAGACAAGAACAGATATGGGCCCTGCAGGATTCTTGTGAAAAGAAAAAACACTGAAACCATGTGTAAGGCAACTGGCTAAGTAAAATATCCTTAGCATGAAATCTATGCCATGGTTTAAGAGACATGATTGATTGCTTAATAAACTGACATATTATTGAGCAAAATAAAAAGCAAAAATGCTAAATGAGTATGGTATTATTAATGGAAAAAGCAAATAATTTTCAAGAAAATAGTATTTTTTTTTTTCTGGGCTTCTGCATAGAAGATTGTGGAAGGATCCATACTAAAGCAATAACAGTGGCTAATTAGCTCAAGAGGATTCCAGGGTTGGCCAACATTAGAAATGGCAGTAGAAATGAAGTAGATGCAACATGGCTAATTCTTCAAAGCATAGTATAGTGAACATAGTACAGAACAGAATAAAATATATTCTGTGTTGTTTACGGCTGTATCCCCTGCACCTAGAATAGTGCTTGGCACATAGCAACTACACAGTACATATTTGATAAGTGAGTGGGTAAACACAATACGTCTAAACACAATTACAAGAGATTAGCAGGTGGTGTGGTGGTTAAAGGGCTGGGCATGGCTAGCCACAGTTCGAGTCCTGGACCCAGTGGCTTGAAAATCACACCAGGCGTGTATGAGTGCATGCCCAAAATCCCAGGAGAAGAATGGAAGAGAAGGGATTGTAGCATGGCCATCCCCCCAGGGAGTGATTTCTTACTTTCTGTTTCACTGTCTCCAGTGAGCACACACACACTATGTCAAAAAACAAAATAATAATAATAATAATAATTTACAATCCATGCTTTCAAAACGAAAGTGAAAACTTTGTACCAACAGACACACAATAAGATAATTTGGATATTTGCCATTAGGAATGAAGGTGGAACAGGATTGGGGAATCAGAAGAAAGGGAATATAGATAGATAGATAGATAGATAGATAGATAGATAGATAGATAGACAGACAGATAGATAGATAGATAGATAGATAGATAGATAGATAGAAAGAAGGGGGCTTCATGAGGATCTAAGATGATTTGGTACATAAATCAAGGAATATAATTAATTCAATTGATTCAGAAAAAATGAACCAACTCACCAACCTTTCTCTGAACTGGCAGGAAAGTTAAGAACCCTTCAGAGTACAAACATTAAGGGCAAGCAAGAATCCAGAGAATTAAGGGGAGAGCTCTGAGCTGTCTTTATTCCTAAGACAATCTAACATGGCCTGTAAGTGGTGGTTTGGATGACTCTGTAGAACCCAGGGAACAGGAAGCAAAGCCTGTGGACCACCCAAGAAAAGGGATCCACATAAAGGTAGACTCTTAGGAGCCAGAGAGACGGTTCTGACATTCATCCATGATGTTAGAAGATGAGTAGTTTGTTCCATTTTATCGTTGGATAGTATTTCATTGTATATCTTAACCCCAATTTTGTTTACTTATTCTCTTATTGATTGACATTTAGCTGTTTCTATCTAGCTTGTGACTATTATGATTAAAGTTGCTATAAACAATCATGTACACACCATTTCATGGGCATATGTTTTCACTTTTCTTGGGAAAATACCTAGGAGAGATATGCGTGGGTTGTAGGGTAATTGTATTTTAACTTTACAAGAAACTGCCAAAAAGTTTTCCAAACTGATTGTAACATTTTTCACTCCCAGTAGCAATGCATGAGAATCTCATTTGCTCCACATCCTTGCCAACATTTGATACTGTCAGTCTTCTAAATTTTAACTTTTTTTGTGGGCAAGACATGAGTAATTAATAGATGTTTTAATTTGTGGTCTCTCAGATACAAATGATGTTATAAATCTTTATACATATTGTGTATATTAGTCATTCATAATTTTTTTGTGAAGTAGCCAAATATTGTTTACATTCTTTATTAGACTCTTGACTTTTTTCTCCTCAAAGTTCATTTTTAATATTTCTTCTATGAGAGAGCAAAATAGAGAAACAGAGAACCAGATAGAGAAGCATCTCTAACAGGGTCTTCCTGCCACATTCCAGCTCTTCCCTCAGCCAGCCAGATCATGGGCATGCACACATACACCCAGCATGAACATGAAGGCCTTGGGACACAAACCCAGCATCTTCCCATGTGGATCAAGCATCACAGAACATTGAGATACTGCTGGACCAACATGACTGGCCCCTGCTTATCTTTTTATAATTGAGTTGTTGGACTTTAATTATATTTTCTGCGTAAAAGTCTTTTTGCAGATAGATGCCTTGAAAATACTGTTTACTAAATCTGTGGCTTACCTTTCCATACTTTTTTTTTTTTTTTTTTTTTTTTTGGGCATATGTTCTCCCCGGGAG
>NW_006159934.1:5774841-5784490 GCF_000334495.1 Tupaia belangeri chinensis
TTGCCTTTCCATTCTTTTTTTTTTTTTTTTTTTGCTATAGGGCATATGTGCTCACCGGAGAAACAGAGAGACAGAAAGCAAGAATTCACCCCCAGAGAAGATGGTCATGCAGCAATCCCTTCTCCTCTGGCTTTCTCTTGAGGTTTTGGGCATGCATACATATGCACTCAGTATGAGTTTTAAGCCACTGGGTCCGGGCCTCAAACCACAGTCAACTACATGGGAGTACAGCGGCGTAACCATTATGCTATCTGCAGGCCCCACCAGTTCATACTCTTACTGGTTCCTGTTAAAAAACTGAGTTTTACATTTAATTAATTTATTTACTTATTTATTCATTCATTGCCAAAAGGCATATGTATTTGCCAGAACAAGACACATTGAGAGAGAGAGAGGAAAGGAGAAAGAAAGTACTCCTCCAATGGATCATGTCATGCTGCAATCCTTTTGCCTCTATTTTGCTATCTTGTTCAGATTTGGGGCATGCACACACACACACCTGGCATGTTTTTCAAGCTGTTGGGACTCTAGATTCAAACCATTTGGTTAGACATGGGGGATCTGGCTCTAACCATTATGCAACAGGGCCAGCCCTACATATGTTTTTTTTATTTTTTTAATACATTCAATCACTGTATATTGTTACAATTTGCAGAATGAATTTTCCCAGCATGAATACATTGTATAATAGTCCATTTAAAGATAATGTCATAAAGAAGTAATTTTCCTCTCACCTTCCTCCATTTCCTACCCTCCTCTCACACTGTCCCTAGTAACTGCAATTTTTCTCTATGCTTTTATATCTTCCAGTCTTTCAGTTTTTGCCTTAGAATGCAAAATTAGATCATTTTTTTAAAATTCCATTTGACAATTTCTGTCTTTAAAAAAATTATTTAATGGGTAAGCAAAAATCCTATATATTAATGGTGCTTTGATACAAGTATACGTTGTACAATGGCTAAATTAAGCTTTTTAACACAGGCATTACCTCACCACTTATCATCTTTTAGTAGTGAGATCATGAGATCACTTAAAATTTGCTCCATTAGTCATTTCCAAGTGTATATTGTTATTAGCAAAAATTTCCATGACGTACAATAGACCTCCCGAAATCATACCTTTTGTCTAACAAATTTTGTGTCCTCCTCAAGTTTAAAATTTTAGTGATTCCCAATAAGTCCATTTTGTAATGGTTCATGATTTTTGTGTTCTATCCATGAAGCCTTTGCCTTCCTTAGGTTGTGGGCCCATTTTCCTGTTTCCTTCTAGATCTAGCATTTCTGGTCTTTGAATCATCCTAAATTGTTTTTTGTTTTTGTTTTTGTTTTGTTTTGTTTTGTTGTGGAATTTCTCTGCCGTGAGTTTTACTGTTATTACGGTACCCTGCAAGGGTAAAACATCACCCCCAACAATTGCAATAAAGCCAATTAGTGCTCTTGTAGGAATGTGGTTCCCTAAGACTGACACGAGGATCAGGAAGTTTAAGACTCCCCCACCTGTCTGTTTTTAAGCCAAAATTAACATATAGATTAAGTTAGTATAAACCAAATTAGCATTAGAAGCATATGTAGACTGAGTTAGTTTAAGGTTAGTTTTACTTACATACCCCTTGTTAAAGCTACAGGCCTAAGTTAACTCACACTAGCAAAGTCAGCACATTCACCACATAACAGAGACTCAGAGATAAAACAAAAGAACTCACTAATTGACAAGACTCAACAAACAAAATGCAGGAACCCACAGATTTATTAGAGGAAAAAGCCTGGATGGGACAACAGAATAAACAAAGCTGAGGGCTCCACAGAAAGATTAACCATTTTAGCTGGGAGTTCTTATCTAAAGCAACAGGTAGCTTTCAACTACAAAGAGTTTCTCATCTATGTGCTGTTGACTATGAAAAACTGCTAATAAAACATCCTGTGTTGTCTCCGGAGCTACAAGATCATCTTCCTTTCCCATATAAGATCATAGACTCACCCTCTATTGTTGTAATGTATAGATAGTCCATATATTAACTGTGTCTTTACTTAACAAGACAAGATTTCTATCTAGGTCTTTGTATTCAGCAAGGTTATCAAACTGGCCCGGGACTGAAACTATCAAACATCCTGCAAGCCCCCTCTTCAAAAGACCCTTCCCAGTAATCAAGATCTAAGAAGAAGATACAACAGACAAATGGACTTCCTCATCCTAAAAACTGTGATTGATTTTACCTAACCTGATAAGACAAACAGCATGTTTTATAATTATTGCTTCCATGCTTTGTATACCCTGTTCCTTAGAGTAAATCTTTTATTGCCCCTCACCCATTTACTTGCATGTATCACATTTTCAGTAAAAAGGCACGATGATTCCTAGCAGTTGTCACTCCTCAGAGAGCGATCTTTGAGGAGTGTCCAGCATAGGACGTGCATGAAAAGGCACCGAGGCCTCTGCCTTCTGTTCACCTTCGCTGCCTCCGTCGAGATAACCTACCCACGCTGAGGCTGGTCCCCGGCAAAGAACCAAAGAGATGGCAGAATTTTTACTTATATTTGGACTCTTGCTATTTGCTTTAAAAAGATCTTCACAAAATATTGGCTAGAAGAAAACACCCCAAACTTAAGACAATGGCTACTTCTGAAAAAGCATGGAAGGGAGAAGGACCGAAAGGTCATGTAAAAGGGATATTGAATAAATCGGTAATACATTATCTATTTTCAGAGGAAAGAAAAGGTCAGAAGCAATTATAGCAGGTTGTTGATGTTTGTTAGTTTTGCATAGTGGCTTCTTTGGTGTTTGTTGTAAAGGCTCTGTATTTTTTCCTAAAAACATTTCCTAATTAAAAACAAGAGAATAGAGTATACTATGGTATAACAATTTTTAAAAGTTGCTTTGAACCATGGAGATTGGCAGTGTCGTGCTAGACAATTAAATGCAGCCAAAATAGCCAAACTCTTTTGAAAGATCACAGAAATATTCAGACTTGAAGAAGCTACGTGACTGATTCATTTGCTGTGACTGTCTATCACACAGGGGGTGACATCTGTCATAAGCTGTGGTTCCACTTTGCAAGAAAAACTAGTTAATATGAAGCTAAACTTGATTCAATTAAGCAAAGAAGATATGGCTTTGCCTAAACATAAAAAAAGCACAAAATCTCAGCATTCTTTGATACATCTCAAAATTGTGTTGTAATTCACAACGATGCTAAAGTGACCAGGTTAGGGCCCCTGTGATCGACTCCTGATGGTTTCATAAAGAGGGGGAAGGAGAACAGAGCAGGGAGACTCATGGACATTGCTGCTCTACTCTGCTCTTGCCCCTATGATATGATCAAGGTTCTGTAAGATCCTCCCACCAGATATGGCAGCTGGACCCTGGACCTCCAAACCATGAGTTAAATACACTTCTATTCTCTGAAATTACCCATTTTCAAGTATGCTCTGTGAATAGCAACAAAACAGACTAGAACAAGTCCAAATAAAAATTACAGGGCCAACAGGAGGAGAAATTTAAGGCACTGGATCCCACGTGGTGTGGAGGTTAAGGCAGTAGGTCCCACATGACCAGTTTGAGTCCCAGACCCAGCTGCTTGAAAATCATGCTGGGTGTATGTGTGTGCATATCCAAAGTCCTGAGAGGAAAATGGAAAAGGGATTGCAGTGTGGCCATCCCCCCATCGGGGGGTGGGGGGTGATTTCTCTTTATCTCTCAGGTGGGTGCATATGTCACGTAGCAAACTACAGGGACCAGCAGTTGGTGTAATGGCTATATTGCTGGACTCCCATGTAGTCAACCACAGTTCAAGTCCCAGACCCGGTGACTTAAACCCACACCAGGCGCATGTGTGTGCATACCCAAGATTTCGAGAGGAGAATGGAGGAGAAGGGATTGCAGTGTGGCCATCCACCCCTGGGGGTGATTTCTTGCCTTCTGTCTCTCTGTCTCTGTCTTTCTGGCGAGTGCATGCGCCATGTAGCAAAAAATCTCTCCCCCAAAAAAGAAAAAAAAAAAAAAGTAATTGGGACCAGCAGTTAGCATAATGGCTATGTCTTTGGACTCCCACGTAGTCGACCACGGTTCACGTCCCAGACCCGGTGGCTTAAACTCACGTGGGGCGCGTGTGCAGGCATGCCCAATATCCCGAGAGGAGAATGGAGGAGAACGGATTGTGGCATGGCCATCCCCCCTGGGGAGTGATTTCTCGCTTTCTGTCTCTCTGTCTCTCTCTGTCTCTCTCTGTCTGTCTAGTGAGTGCATGCGCCCTATGGCAAAAACCTCTAAAAAAAAAAGTAATTACAATGCTGTTATTTGAGAAAGGATCATGGTGTGATATAAAATGTAAACTAGTCAAGGTATAAGGGTAGAAACTATGAATCAGTCAAATGAATCAGTCTTCTTTTAAAAAAAATTCAGAAATTCAAAGATCTAGGTCAAAGATATCTACTCTAGCTATTTATAATTAGTACAGTGGAAATTAGTTAAATAATCTCACAAATGGGCAGCAGCTAAGTGAGAGATGATGTCTCTATACACGGGATCTTATAAAATATTAGATTCCTGAAGAAATGTCCATTAGGCATCTTCATGCCTCTGGTGCTATCAAAGCCAATACCATATTGCTCAGAGTTACCAATTCAATATAGGAAACCCATACACAGTTGTGAAATGGGAATTCAGTCTGTGAGTCAAAGACATTTAAATGGAAGGGCTGGAAGTGCTGACTAGTGCTGCTCACCCACTCTGGCTGAGAGCTGCTGCCTTGGGCATTTCAAAGGATTGATTCTCTTGAAAATCATCGGAGGAGGTGGCCCTTATCCATTCCTTCATTCTCCTCCCCAGCAAACTAACGGGCTGTCTCACCAAGTTCTTTTCCCTCTCCTCCTCCTATTCTCTCGGCAAGTTGTCCAAGCTCACTTAATCAGGCCAGTAGCTGAGGCTGCGGAGGTGGCAGTGGCTCATAGCCCTAGGCAAGGACTCTGCAATCCTTCATTGAGTTTAATGTAAAGTAATTTGTTTAATTTACTCCTACCACTGGAGAAGGATCCCCAAACCAAAGTATCTTTAACCAAGATGTTTGATGAAAATAGAAAACAATAATTTGAAAATAAAAAGCGTAATAAGTAATAGCTGAGTTCTTCATGGTTCAGGGACTCTGAAGAAAACAGCATTCACGGGAATGTTGCATAATCTCTATTCCTATTATCAAGGAAGCATGCCAATGAGTTGCAGGATCCTGGCACATCAGCAATGAGGCAATGATAGAAACATTACGGAAGATTTAAGCTGAACAAGCTTCCCTGGCAGGGTTCCTCTGCTAGGACATCATTTTGCATCTGTGTGTTAACCTCCTGACACCACGTCAGCCTCGACATCCTCTCTCTGTTAATGTGTTCATATCACTCAGTGCCGTCTTTGAAAGGAAGGTTTGGGGGCAGGATAGAGACACAGTAGTAACAATGCTCTGTGAGGGTGACACACATGGGAAGTTTCCAGGTTCACGTCCAGAGACTTTCATGACATGCTGGGTTTATGCATTCCCGTTATCCAGGACTGACTGAGCTGGAGGTAGGTGTCAGCATAAGAACTGCATTAGGAGTGCCTCTCTCCTTTTCTCTCTCTCACTCAGCAAAAAGAAATGAATAAATCTAAGAAAAAGAAAGAAAAAAAAGGAAGGAAGGAAGTTCTATAGGCTGTTCTAGCAGAGAGTCTATAAACTTTGAATTCTCCTGCCATCTCTGACTTCCCATTTGTATCATGACTCTTGGCTCTCGTAATTGGAGGCTCTAAGCATTGACTCCTATACCCAGCTGTACTCCATTCATCTCATTGTCTGGCTTCTCCTCTTACTCCAAACTTGAGTCTGCATCGGTGAAGGATACTAAACCAGAAAACAAATAAAAAGTCGCTCCTCATCCTAATTGAGCCCACACTGACACAGCAGCAGTTGTTATGATATAATATTGCTAAATGTTGAGGAGAAAACCATTTAATGCCAAGGAATGAGAAGGTCTGTTAAAACTTATCTGGTGCAGAGAGAGATACAGGCATGGAGTCTCAGTCACGTCCTCTACACACCTATCTAAACTAATTGCTCAAAGACATATCTACCAAACAGTTCCCTGACTAGCTGGTGCTGCAAACAAAGTACCCTAGGTAACCACAAACTACACATTGTACTATACACAAGTATAACTTTTTAAGGGAAAAAAAAACCTTTTGTAATCCCCTCCTTTCTCCCAATTTTCCTACATAATCTAGTCCATTCCGAAACCATTCTGATGAACATGGACTCTAGGCACTGGTATCTATGTTTACCTGGTAAAACAGCCACAACCCTGGCTTAGATAAAGTCTTTGGTTATGCATTTGCTTCAGTTTTTTTTACTATACCAACAGATCACCAGATCAACATGATGCTGCAAGTTTTTAAGGTCATCGACTACCTTTAGGAGCAGTAGAGGAAAGTAAAAGACAGAAAGCAGATCATGAGGAAGAGTCTTTAGAGAAGACTTCTTGGGAGCCCTCCCTGGAGAGTGCCTAATGCCTGAGCCCCCCACAGCACTCCCCTCACCAGAGTTCCAGAGGGCACTTAAGAGGCAGATGATTGCATACAGAGCTCTGTGCAACCTGCAGCCCGCCATGATAAATGAAGACATCTAGTTTAAAGTATTTCACGTTATTAAATTAACAAATGGTTAGCTCTTTGGACAATTTGGGTCAGAATATAGAAAAAGAATGAGGAAATAAAAGGAGGTAGATCAGGACAGATTCTCCCTATTCATCTCAAAAGAGTTTCTCTAATACCTACTGTATGGAATGCAAGGTCAGCAGCAGACCTGGATTGCCATTTTGTATGTATGAAGCAAACTGGGGTGTGTGTGTGCATGTGTGCA
This sequence comes from Tupaia belangeri chinensis, assembly GCF_000334495.1. Classification (NCBI taxonomy): domain Eukaryota; kingdom Metazoa; phylum Chordata; class Mammalia; order Scandentia; family Tupaiidae; genus Tupaia; species Tupaia belangeri. The sequence goes on from NW_006159934.1 coordinate 5,781,719, forward strand.
TATGTGCATGTGTGTGCATGTTATGCTTATGTGTGTGCAAGTTAGTGAATAAACATTGATTGCATGCCTACTTGTGATGGGCACCAAACTGAATATGCAAAGAGGAGACAGCTTCTCTACTTTTGAGAGATGTATTGCTCTGCCTATGATTTGGAATCAGAGATCTCTTCACATAATTTTCTTGTCTATAAAAACTCTTTCTGAATCTCTTTAGATATTATTATTTTTTTGGAGAGTTTTTTGCTATAGGGTGTGTGCACTCTCCAGAAAGACAGAGACAGGGACAGCAATAAATCACCCCCCCCAGGGGGGATGGCCATGCCACAATCCCTTCCCCTCCATTCTCCTCTTGGGATCGTGGGCACGCTTGCACATGCACCCAGCCACTGGGTCTGGAACTTGAACCACAGTCAACTACAGGGAATTCCAGTGATGTAGCCACTATGCCATCTGCTGGTCCCTGTCTTTAGATATTATTTGACAGTTTCAGAGGAAAGCCACATTTGGGCCTCATTCTCAGAAAGATTCAAGGATATCAAATCTGTGTTCAAGTGCAATGTCTAAAAATGTTGATTGGGTTTCCCATCTCAGGTCCTTCACTTCAATGTGGCGTAAATCTTTTTAGGTCTCTAATGTCATGAAAGGAGTTTCCTTAAAGGCTTCTAGAGCTACCAGTCTACTTAGATGGGAATTCTCGACCACCCAAAATTGGCAAAAGCAGGGAATAAAGGAGCTTCATATTTAAGCTGATGCCTTGTGAGACATGCCCATTTCCTCAAAAGTTAGCACTAACATTCTTTAAGACAAGGCTATCTGATCTTTTCCCAATCTTTCTGGGCTGGACAGAGAATCTCATACCTAGTCACCAAGATAAATTAGCCTTTTATAATCAGCAGTTACCTAAGAACATTGAGATCCAAGGTTTATTCCCTCTTAAACAATCTAGGGTGGAGCTGAAATAAGATTAATATATGCTGGAAACTGTATTATATGTTAAGGTCAGAGTATCCTGAGCTAGAATAGACAGACAAATCTATTCTAGAATCTAGATTTACAGTGGCTAAAATTAGTCAAACAATATTGAGATGCTAAAGTCTTTGGATACATTACCCTGACTAGGATTCCAACTTCCAAATTTTGCTCTTCTAATTAAGGTACTAAAGTTACTTCTGTTTCCATTGGTTCAGATCAAAAGGAGAATCTACTAACAAGTAGAAAATGCAGGGAAGGGGTAGAGTGCCCTCCAGTTTGATCAGATGGATAGAGAAAAGCAAACCCCATTAATGGTGAGTTCTCAATGTGGACAGAACTTAATTCAACAGAGAATCCATAAAGAAAAACAAGTAGTCTGATGCTGTAGAAAATATATTGCAAAACAAAGGGGTCACTTCAGGCAAGACTTCAGGCTAGAGTCTGTCTATGCAACTGTCTGTAAGACTAAAAATGATAACTGAAGTAATTATGGCATTTGCGGCAATCTGCTAGCCTGTCTACATCTCCTCCCTAGTGTTCTCATCCAACCTCAGGAGTTGGCATTGCATCCTGACTGATGGTTCCTCAACCTGCATTCCCAGCTCCCTCTTTCTCTCTCCCCTGAGCTCCATGCATATATATCTAACTGTGAATTCTCTATTGGACAGCTAAATAGAACAGGAATCTTAAAGTTAGCATGTCCCCAGGTGAGCTCTTTATTTTCACCTCCAGACTCTTGATCTCAGAAAATGATATCATTTTGGCTATGAATTACTGGAGCCAAAATCGTATTTCATTCTCCACATAGCATTCAGTTAGTTTTGTTCCTTACAGATCCTCCCTTGAGACTGGTTAGATTTATTTAATGTTTGAACCAGGCCTCTCTCTCTCTCTCTGATTACAATCCTTCAAATAGCTTTTCATTGCAAATAGGAAAAAGTAAATATTTCTTCCTGTATGGTAGGTAGAGTCCTAAAATAACCTCTAATGACCCACACCATTCTATCATCCCCTCTCCTTGATTGTGAAATATCACCTCCATGATGAAGCAACTTATCAGTGGGTTCTGAGTTAATCAAAATGCAGTGCACTGGGTGGGACTGCCCTAATCAGAGGGTCATTTAAAAGAAGTCAGTGAAATGTGCTCTGGCTGACCTGGAAGTAAGCAAATATCCATGTTGTAAAATGCTTCTGTGAGCCACGTGACAAGGGACTGTGGGGTAGCAATTCTGACCAAACTTGAACCATCTCGAACTAGGATTCTGAGTGTCAAATAAATGCCATGGTGTAGCTGATATCAGACTGTAGTTTATGAAATCAGAGCAGAGGACCCATCTAAGCTGGGCTCAGATACCTGCCCAACAAACACTAGATAATAAAGAGTGTGTAGTTTTAAATTGCTAAGTTTGTGGTAGTCAGCAGTAGAAAAACAAACAAACAAACAAAAACAAACAAACAAAAAACGACACCAGGGCCACCAGATGGCATGGAGGTTATGGCACTGAATCCCACATGGCTGTCAACATGGTTCAAGTCTGGATCTGCAGCTTGAGAATCACACCCAGTGAATGTGAGTGCGTGCCCAAAATCTCAAGAGGAGAATGGAGAAGGAATTGTGGTGTGGCCATCCCCTCCCCCCAGAGGGATTATTTCTCATTTTCCCTCTCTCGCTCTCTCCCTCTTTGTTTCTCTGGTAAACCCATGAGGCCTATAGCACAAACTTAAAAAAAGAAAGAAAGAAGAAAGAAAGAAAGAAAGAAAGAAAGAAAGAAAGAAAGAAAGAAAGAAAGAAAGAAAGAA
>NW_006159934.1:5784544-5800687 GCF_000334495.1 Tupaia belangeri chinensis
GAAGGGAAGAGAAGGGAAAGGGGAAGGGGAAGGGAAACGGAAAGGGAAAGGGGAAGGGAAGGGGAAGGGGAAGAGAAGGGGGAAGGGGAAGGGGAAGGGGAAGGAAAGGAAAGGAAAGGAAAGGAAAGGAAAGGAAACAAACGCACCAATACTTGGTTCTCAAAGCCCTATCTTACCTGGTCTTTTCTGCCTTGTTGGCTTTGTCTGCTATGATTATTCCCCCTCACTCTCCATCCAGCCATTAAAACATTGCTATGTCTCAACAGCTGGCCTTGAAGGGGGTTAATAATTCATGGAGGGTTCCGGAGTGATAGTAATTTTCCATTGCTGATCTGGATGCTGCTTGGTCAGGTGTGCTTTATTTATGAAAATTCACTAAGATTTGTGTATTTTTATTTATGTATGTTAAACTCAATAAAAGCTTAGAGTTAGTTTTGCAGAATATTTAATGACATGACAAAATGTTCATAGTTTAATATTTATGTGACCAGTTTTAAGAACAGCACATAAAAGTTAAAAGTGTATTAATAGCAGTTTTGAGGCATGTAAAGTGATTTAATACTAGGAAGGTTTTAATTACTTAATAAATATACATATACACCAGAGTGCATTTGCTCACCAGGGAGATAGGAAGAGAGAGAGGGAGAGAGAACATACCCCATAATGGGACATAATCACACCACAATCTTTTTTCTTCCATTTTTCCTCCCATTAGGATTTTGTGCACACACACACATGTGTGGGATCAGGAGTCAAACCACAATTGGCTATGTGGGACCTGGCTCCTATGTATAGTGCTTAACTGCTGTGCTATGGTGTGGCCCTATGTATTACATATATTACATATGCATTGCATATGTGGTATGTAATATATGCAATAACATACATTATAAACATTTCACACTCTCTACTATTTATATTTTGTTTAGTAACATCAACATGCTATAGATAAAAAGTGTGGATTATGTATAATTGATAGGTGCTAGAAAAAGCCTTGATAAAATGCAGTATTTTGTTTTGAGCTTTAAACTTTTTTAAAAAATAAAATGATAGAAATCCCACTTACTCAGAGAGAAAGAGAGAGAAACAGCACCCCCAAAGGGGTGTGGCCTCACCACAATCTTTTATCTTCCATTTCTCCACCCTGTAAGGATCATGAGTAACATGTTTTTAAAGCTGCTGGGCTAGGATTCCAACTATGGTTTTCCATGTAGGATCCAGCTCCGTAAGCCAGTGCTTACCTGGGGCACTACAGGGCTGGTCCTAAACGTTTCTTTAAAAATTTATTTATTCACTAGTATGTAAGGTTCTTTGTTGAAAATTATATAGTCATATCTCTGACATGCGTATCACACACTGCATGTGTGCTTTGAAAAAACATGGTATCCCATCAGGATTTATGACAATTAAATGTAAATAAGAAAAAGATATGTATTTATTTATTTCCTTCAGGAGAGATAGGGAGAGAGAGAGAAAGAGAAAGAGGGAGAGACAGACAGGCACTCCACACCATGATCCATCCCTCAGCCCCACACGGCCAAGATCAGGGGCATGCCATCACGTTCAGGTTGTCCCAGGACACAGACCCAGAACTTTTCTGTATGGTCTCCAGCATCCAACAGCAGTGCCCCCACAGCCTGCACCACCATAGCTGGGCCAAGTTATAAACCTTTCAGCAAGCTAATAATGGAATGAATAGAATCCTCAATGTGACAGAGAATACCCAAATAAAAGCACTAGTCGCCATCCTACTGGATGCTCATGCCTAGATATGAGCCAGTTAAAATCAAGAACGATGGAAGAAAAAAGGGTGACTTTCAACTTCAAACTATTTAATATGAGCTTGGAATTTTAATCAATATAGTGTAGACATGAAGTAGGGCCGAAGAAAAGAGAAAAGGGAAGTGGGGAAGAAAAGAGAAAAAACTGCATTTATAGATAATTTATCTACTGGAAAATCTAAGGGAACTTACAGTGATACTATTTGAACTGAGAGTATCATCTGAAATAAAAATAAACATACAAAATCAATAGCTATCTTATACACCAGAGTGTCATAACATATGATGAGAAAGGGCCCGTTGACAATAACATAAAATCTACAAAATATATCAAAATATCCTTAGGAGCATAAAAGGCACTTCAGCCCTCTAGAATCGGGCCACGTGTGGTTCTGAATCTGTCTAGTGCTCTTTTATCTAGTGCTCCTTTGTGTGTGCTTGTTTTGATGTTCCTTTTAACCATCAAAGATCCACAGTATTTGTGAAGAGTATGTCAGTGAAGCAAGAGCAAACACAGCCACGCCAAAGGCAGGCTCAGGAAGCTCAATGCTGACTCAGCTCTTATTGATTTATGAAAACTTTTTACATATTAACAAATACATTTTGGAGGGCCAACAGATGACATAGCAGCACACCTCCTTCCTCTTTGAGGTGCTGGACTCCCACATGGTCAACCACAGTTCAAGACCCAGACCCAAGAGTGTGAAACTCACACTGGGCACACGCGCATGCATGCACAATATCCCAAGAAGAGAATGAGGAGAAGGGATGGAGGTGTGGCCAATCCCTCAAGAGGTGATTTCTCACTTTCTGTCTCTTTGTCTCTCCAGCAAGCACACATGCCCTATAGCGAAAATCTCTAAAACAAATAAGTAAATATAAAATAAATATATTTCTGTTTTTAATGCATGTATGACAGACGCATCTCCCATTTCACTATTTATTTCAGTGTATGGTACTTTTATGTATAAAATTCTAACTTTTTGGTTTTAAACCTATTACTGTTTCTCTTATTGCCTTATTTTTGCTTTCAAACATTTATGCTAGCTTATCCCAGAATCAGAATAACTAGAAGAGGTAGGGATGGTTTACCCTATAAATATTAAAAGAGGATATACTGGATCATCAGAAAAGGCATGACATATTTTTCTATGTAAAAATGTGTCTTGACTTTTCTGAGACCCAATAAAGCGATAATATGCCAATCGGTGTGTTTACGGCCTAAGAATAGAGGTGCCAGTTGAAATACAAGCTGCTTCTAGAAAGAATGCAGAGAGGCCAGCTCAGCTGACCAAACTATTGCTCTAAATCATTTCCTCTTTGCTCTGATTATGTCCTTTATGGGTTCAGATGAGTTCAGATTCCTGGGTAGGCCTGAAAATGTACTGGGTGTGTGCACATGTGCCCAAGACTCTGATGGGTTGGGGGCCGAGGAAGGGGATAGCAGCATGACAAGATTGTGGTTTTTTTTTTGTTTTTTACTCTCTTTTCTCTCAGTTCATGCATGTGCTCTCTATCATGAATAAGATAAATTACTCCAAAATAAAAGATAAATTAAGTGCATCTTCTATGTTCATTTTAACAACTTCAATGAGAGTCAGTCCTCGGGGAGGATGGGGTTGAGGACAGAGTACTTTTCCTTCCCTTCTTTAGTGGAGAAACAAAACAATACCCTCCCGGAAGAGCCTGAATATTACATCTATAGGAGACCTATCTACCAGAGAGTCAATCACACTTTTTCAAGACCTGGAGAAAATACTCATAAATACTGATATATGGTCAAATTGTGACTTCTAAATGGTTGGTTTTGCTCTTTGGTACTTTTTTCATACAAAACATAATCAACACTCGATATGTTTTTCATATGACTTTGAGGCCAGGAAAGCAAATTGGACTACTTTGCCACCATTTTAACCTGGGAATGATTTTATTCTTGTCATATATTGTATATATTTGAATATTCAATTTTGTACCCCATCCTTAGGGTTATTAAAAGTTATTGGAAGGATAAAATGAAATCATGTAATACAGTTGGAAGACCACATAAAGGTAAGTGAATGAAGCTGAGAGCTTCATTTCAGCGTCTCTGGGGTAGGGAAGCTACCATTGCCAAAGGCTGGGCCTCAGCTTAGCAGATCAGACTCCTGAGTTTCCTCACCTTGCCAACATCGAGACCCTAAACCCGGATAGCCATTGATGAGTATCCTGTAGAAAACACTCAAGGGCAGTAGTTACCTCTAGAGAGAGAAGGAATGGCAAGGAATGGACTTTGCTTCCATCTGTAATACTGTATTTCTTGAGAACAAAGCATGCTATTAGATTGTCAAGAAAGTCATAACATATTTTTCTGGGTTTCTATGCAAAATACATCATGACTTTTCTGACAACCCAATAAACAAATACAACAAGACAGTTGCTGTGTTTAATTTTTTAAAAGAATTATTTATTTAATTTTATTTGTAATCATTATGATTTTTATTTTTTTGAGAGGTTTTTTGTTTGTTTTTTTGGTTTTGTTTTTTTGCTAAAGGGTGCATGCACTCACCAGACAGACAGAGAGAGACAGAGAGACAGAAAGCGAGAAATCACCCCCCGGGGGGATGGCCATGCCGCAATCCCTTCTCCTCCGTTCTCCTCTCGGGATCTTGGACACGCACACACACGCACCCAGTGTGAGTTTTAAGCCACCAGGTCCGGGATGCAAACCACGGTCAACTACATGAGAGTCCAGTGACATAACCATTATGCTAACTGCTGGTCCCTATAATTTTTTTTTTTTATTTGACCAAGAAGAAAGAGGTAAGGAAAATGAGAAACCAAGCCATCAGGTGGGACTCTAACTGTGGTTGACCATTTGGGAGTCCAGTGCCCTAACCACCATGGCACCTCTAGCCTCTGCTGTATTTAAGTTTTAAAATAAACTTTAAAAAATTAAGCTGGACCAGCAGATGGCATAATGGTTATGTTGCTGGACTCCTATGTAGTCAACAACAGTTCAAGTCCTGGATCCAGTACCTTAAAACTCATGCCAGGCACATGTGCGTGTGTGCCCAAGATCTCAAGAGGAGATGGAGGAGAAAGGATTGCAGCATGGCCATCTCCTCTGGGGGGTGATTTCTCACTTTCTGTCTCTTTGTCTTTTTCTATCTCTCTGGTTAGCACATGTGCTCTATAGTAAAAATCTCCCTTAAAAACAAATAAATAAAACAACTAAAGCATATAAAAGCATATATAGCAAAAATATTAATAATTGTTCATCTAGGTTGCTTGATAATAACTTTTATACTTGTCTGTATGTTTGAAATGATTCTTGACTAAAGATTATTTTTTAAGGAAAAAAGACCAAAAAGAAATATAAAATATTGTGAATGGCTGGTTTTTTAAGTTTATTTATTTCTTCCATGAAAGCTGTGGAGAGAGAGACAGACATTCCCAACAGAATCCTCATGCCTTGATCCACCCCAAACCTCAGCCAGCCTAGGACCTCTCCATGTGAGTCTAGCATCACAGAGCATTCTGTCACTGCTGTATCCCTGTCCGGCCCCATATTACTGACTCTCTTTAAATAGAACTGCTTTTTCTCTCCTTCCTAATTTTCAATATTTTCCAAAATTTTTATATTGAGTCTTTGATACTATTACAATTTTTTTTAAAAAGCTCCATTTTAAAGTCATATAACTAATCGATTGAGATAAAGAGGAGTGTACTGAGAAAGAAAACAGATGAAGAGACTGCTGATAAAATGACAAATGACAAAGCATAAAGTGTGGAGAGATCTCATTAATTTGTAGTTAACTTATTCTGAATTAGCTAGTGAACAACTGGATTGGTCTTGCACTACTGGTGAAGAATGACTGCTTACCAGGTGGCAGTCTTGTTTATAGCCAACTATTCAATACATCCTATGGTCCAACTACACCTCTCCAATGGCAAGGACTTGTTTTCTACATATTTGATTTCTCCTTCCATTGCAGGGATTTCTAGACCCTTAACTAACTGATATCACACACTTGTTGAAGGAGTGATTAAGCAAAAAGGTAAGCAAAATTGCAGGGAGATTCTCAATCTACTTAAGAGAACAAACTCTTCTAATAGCTGTTAGCTCATTAAGTGTTGAAATGTAAATATTGTAGCTAATTAAATACAGTTTTATTTATTCATTTTAGCAAGACCCAGCTGAACATCAATTAAAGAGTAAATTTTTAATGACTGAAAGAGCTTAGAAAATGATGTATTTGCTAACACTGACTGACCTCTTTTTCTAATTAGTGGGAATTATCATAAAGCCTCATTTCCCATTATCTGCAGTCTGTAGGACTTCCTCAAACAAAAACGGGACTCAACCAGCTCTCAACCTGACTCCAGGCCTGCACCCACACAGCTGAATGTGAGTGGACCAAAACACCTAGTCAGCTTGTCTGGTGTTACCTTAAACTCACTTCCGCAGCCCTGCAGCCACAGCGCACTCCCTGCCCCTGGTTTGCTTCCCTGGACAATGGATTTCACACCTTCTCCTCTGCCTTCACTCCCTTCTCCACACCTTCTCCCTCTTGACTAATGGCTCAAGCTTTCTGCTTTATTTAAAAAAGAAGAAAAGAAAAGAAAAAAGAAAAGAAGAGAAAAGAAAAAGAGAGAAAAAGAAAGAAAAGCCTCATTTCCCATTATCTGCAGTCTGTAGGACTTCCTCAAACAAAAACGGGACTCAACCAGCTCTCAACCTGACTCCAGGCCTGCACCCACACAGCTGAATGTGAGTGGACCAAAACACCTAGTCAGCTTGTCTGGTGTTACCTTAAACTCACTTCCGCAGCCCTGCAGCCACAGCGCACTCCCTGCCCCTGGTTTGCTTCCCTGGACAATGGATTTCACACCTTCTCCTCTGCCTTCACTCCCTTCTCCACACCTTCTCCCTCTTGACTAATGGCTCAAGCTTTCTGCTTTATTTAAAAAAGAAGAAAAGAAAAGAAAAAAGAAAAGAAGAGAAAAGAAAAAGAGAGAAAAAGAAAGAGAGAGAGAAAAAGAAAGAGAGAAAGAAATAGAGAAAGAAAACGAAGAAAGGAGGCAAAGGAGGACCCTCCCTGTTTCCCATACGCCTTCTCCTAAGCCAGTACGCCTGACCTCCTCCTCTTCAATGACCCTGGTAGGGTCATCCTGCTTGCTGCACGGTGGTGGATCAGCCCCACTCTTTTCTCCAGAAATCTCTTTTTCATGGATCACCAATTTTCCTCTCTACTGAATTTTTCCCATCAGCATGCAAATAAGCTGTTATTTTTCTATTACAAGGATAAACACCAAACCCTGTTTTGACCCCATTTTCCTTCCAATTAGCACTCTATTTCTTGTCTCCCCTATATACCAAAACCCCAAAGTGCTTATTGTCTCCCAAGTCTTTCCTCCAATTCTCTCATGAACCCATTCCACTACGACAACCCCAGGCCAAGTAACTTAAAACTCACACCAGTTGTACGTGCGTGCATGCCCAAAAGTCAGAGAGGAGAATGGAGGACGAGGGGTTGTTGCTGGCCATCCCCCCAGGAGGTGAGTTCTCACTTTCTGTCTCTCTGGTGAGCACACATGCCCTCTAGCCAAAAATCTCTCTAAATAAATACAGAAGTAAATAACAAAAATCTCGTAATGGATCCCTACTTAGCCCTAGCTCTCTTTCAGTCTATGAGCCACAAAACCACTACTTATGCTGTTAAAATAGATGTGCAATCATGTCACTTTCTGCTCAAAACCCACCTGTGGCTTTCTGTCCCTCTCTAGGTAAGAAATGAAGTCCTTCCCATTGCAGGCAACTCCTTACGTTGCATTCTCCCCACCTTACATATCTGACTTCTTCACTTCTATCTTCCATCCATCTCCACCTCACGTGGGGCCCCTTGTTGCTCCTGGACCACCCCAGACTCAGCCTCAGAGCATCTGCACCTGCTGTTCCCTCTCCAGGAATGCTTTCTCATCTCATCTCCCATCAGTTACTCTCCTCTCTTTGTCATCTCTTCTCAGATAATACCTTCTTGGAGACATTCTCAGAGATAACCACATGGCCTGTCATCGTGCCCTGACTTACTTTCACCACATATATGTCACCTTCTACCGTAGTTCAGATCACCACAGTCTGGTATAACTGTCCACGGCGATGGAAATGTTGACTCTGCACTGTCTCATATGGTTGCACCAGCTACACCTGCCCATGAGCACCTGACCGTGGCTAGGGTGACTGAAGTACTGAATTTTTAATATTACTCATTTCTAATGAGTTTAAAGTTCGTTTAAATAGCTACACAGTGGCTATTACAAGAGACATGGTTAGGCCATAAATTATTCATCCTCCAATTAGTTTGTTCAGAGGTTAAATCTATAAATATGATCTTCCTGAAAATAATATCTATAATTGACTCTTCCTCTTCAGTAGAATGTTTTTTATTTTTTTTCAATAGCCTGTGCCAGGTATATAATAGGTGTTCAACCAACATTTGCTGAATGAATGCCTTTTACCTCAGGTTTATCATTTTAAGAGCTGATATTTTTCTTTTAAACGTTTTTAGAAATTGTCCTATATAATATGTTCTTATCTTAACAGTGCCAGAACATACTAAACATTTCCTTGCAATTTCAATGCCACTTTTCTGTACATAAATTGTTAAGTTGTAATAAATCGTGCCTTCCAAGATCGTTAATGCCATTTCTTCATTAACTGCACCAGATTGCTGTGTTTTTATGGTCTGTCTACTAACTGACTGTTTATCATTAATTTTCCTTGCTGCCGTCTCTACCATGTGCCTTACTTAGTTCTCAACAGACATTGACTATGTAAGTTTTGAGGGTACTTCTATCGGCCCAGACAGTTAAACTTACATGGTTTGTGACAACTTTTGTTGAACACACATTTCGAGTCTGGTCAGAAAATTTGGATACCTGCATGTACCATCTCTGTGAAAATAATGATCTATAATGACAAAGAGGACAGTTATTGCTACTCTCTTTTATAGACTGGAACATGAAAAAGAAAAAAAAAATTTGAAACTTAAGGCTATTGAGCTAGAATTAAAACCCAAGCATTTTCCTCTGCCTTCTCTCAGCTAACCCTGTTCTTCCTGGTTGTGCAGTCCAAAAATCCATCTACTAAAAATCACCTGTGGTGTTATTTAAAATGCATACCTCTGAGCTCCCCTGTGGACCTACTGGCTCAGAATCTTCAGAAGCAGGACCCAGAAATCCATAGTTTTAATAATGCATAGTCAAGTTTGAGGCCTACTGCGCTGATTTTATTTTCTGAAGAGAAGTACACTATTACCTTGAGCTTTTATTCTGTAAAAAAAAACACTATTTTTATTAGCTCCCAAATCATAAGGTTGTAACAACCATTCTGTTGCATACCATAGGGGGATTTTAAACACTGATTTATACAATCACTAATCTGACTATACTAGTCAATAGAGATGTGATCAATTAAAAAAATGTGTTTCAGTAACAAATTATAGGTCAAGAAATACTTGTAGATTATTTTCCTGCTTCCTGGGAAGAGAGAAATCCATTCATCACGTACTGCAATCTAAGAGGTATCATTGCCATCAGAACTGATAACAGAAAATCTGAAAGGTGATTATTCTGTGAGATAAACAAGGTCATCTGCAGCAAAAGCAAACTTCGGGGCACAGTTGCTGGGCTCACAGTCTCCGGCGTGCGCTCCAGAACACGGAATGGCCTTGTGATTTAAAGCCACAGTGGATGTGAGATCTGGGACTACTGTGAGTACTGGTGCTGTGTACAGTCACCAGTCACGGTAATAATCAGACCTGGAATACAAGAGAATAACTCTCTGTGATTCCCTGGGGCCATTTCTAGCCAGAAGAGATCTTGGCAAAAAACTTTTGTTTTTTACTGTAATTTCTGAGACTCCAAGTGGCAAAAGACGGGGAAAACAAGAGCACAGTAGGAAATCTAAGGAGAATGACCCAGAGTGGGGACACGGGAGCCACATCTAGGGAGGCTGAGCACACAATCAGGACAGCTGTATGTGTTTGGGGTGGGTTCAGAGATTAGTAATGGGAGCTCCCCAGGGACTGGAAACAACTGCAAGGAACAAAATGGAAGAGTGTGGGGATCTACCAGGACTGAGGCAAATCATTTCAAGAGTGGGCCATGCAAGTCTATCACCAGGTACCAACAAAAGACTCCAGGGAAACCCAGATTCCCAGGTAGGAGCTGCAGTCAAGGAAGGCACTGGTGTTCAGAGTAGCGGACTATTTTGCAGTTTGGGGAAATGTAGTAGGAGCCAACAGAGTGGGGCGAATATGTGATGTAATGAAGCCGCTAATTGATGGTTGAGGTCACAGGGTACAGTCCTTCATTACAAGTCTTGTAGAGGTTATGGCAGGAAGCCAAACACTGGGACTCGAATACTGGGAGAGATGGAACAGCATGCTCCAAATCCTCTGCTCAGCCATTGAATGAGCAATTACCAGCAGGAGCTTTGTATCTGGAGAGCTGTCAACAAGGAGCTACCTGCCTCACCTTCCACAGTGAGAAAGAGGGGCCAGGGGCTAAGGGAGCCCAAGTAGATTCTTCTACCACATACTGAACAGGCTCAGATTCCAGGGACTACATACTGGTCTCTGTCATCGGGAGACTCCATGGGGAGAATGTAGTCTACTGGCACTTTATTTCCTGCTCACTCCACTGTGGTGAGGTAAAGGTAGTGCCTGAGCACCATCATCAATTGCAAAAGTGTGCCTGACCCAGAGCACAGACTCAAGGCCAGCATCAAGAGGAAACATCCACTCCCGCCACTGTAGGAACCTATTTATCAGCCAAGAAACCAAACAAGTGACTCCCTCTCCTTTGTGGTAGGTTAATTTTTGACAGTTAAAATGGAAAAGTAGTTTTTTTTTAATGAAAATAATTCAAAAATGAGAATAGAAAGCTAACTTTTTGGAGCTCTTCACAATATATATATTACAGCAATCCTGTGAAGTAGTTACAGTGATCTCTGTGTAGTAAGGGGAAAGAATGTGAGTGAGACAGTCGAAGCAAGTAACCTACATGAATCCACATAAAACATTTAGAAAAACATAGTCAAAATTCAATAAATGTTAGCCATTTTATTACCCTATGGTTGAAAAGTTGCTAGAACCAACATCTGACCCCAGATCTCTCCAACATGGAAACTTAAGCTCTGACCCACCTCACTGTTAGTTTCCCAAATTATTATTTTGCTTTGTTCTTTAAAGGCAAGTTCTTGCTGTGTTGTCCAGGCTGGCTTCAAACTCACTATCCTCCTGCCTCAGCTTCCCAAATACTTGGGATTATAGTTATGCACCACCACGCATGTCCACATTATTACTTTTTAATTTGTGATTTTGCTTAGTTGAGCTGGTCAAAAGATTAAATAGCTCCAAGGATTAGGTGTGCTGGATTCGTGTTTTTGCTTATCAGACTTTGTTTCTCCACCTCCCCCGCCCCAGCCTCTTAGCTTCAGACAGCTTATCCGAGCAATCAATTAGAATCTGTGGTTTAAAGATATAGAAGTAAAACTAATGAGACAGGAAAATTGATTGAGCTAGTAACATGTTTCATTCTTGCTACAGAATGAGAACAACACATTAAAGGAAAAAGCAGAGGAACATATCAATAGATGCTGAAAAGACATTTGATAAAAATCAACAGCCATTCCTAATAAAAATCTTAATTAAAACAGGGCTAGGAAGAAGCCACTCAAATGCATTAAAGACCATCAAAGCCCAATAGCAAATATTATTCTAAATGTTAAAACAGTAAAGCTGTTTCACTTAGAAGCTAGACAGTTGCCTTTGCTTTTGCTATTATTTTTTAACATCATTTGCAATTTCAAAAAAGCACAGCAAAACTAAATAAAAAATAGTATAAATATAATACAAAGAAATAAAATTATACTTTTGTTAAACATTTTACTGCTAAAGAATACAAACCAGTTAAATAAATAAGAGAATTTAATAAGTAGGTTTCATATAAAATATTTATCTTATAATTTTCTTCTGAAAATAAAAACCTAGAAATGGGATGGGAAAAATACTTAACTCAATATAATAACCTCAAATTATAAATTATTTATGAATCAATTTGACAAGAAAATCAAGAGACCATTTTGAAAAAAATACAACAATGAAATCGAATTGATGGAGAAACAAAAGACATTTCATAGCCTCAGATATAAACACTTAATGTCACAAAATGCCAATTGTCCCAATGTTAATAAATAATTTATTGCAACAATCCATCAGAACCACAGACTGTTTTTTCTTTTAACTAGATAAAATTATGTGAATGTTCATTTGAAAGAACAAATGTCCAAGAATAAGCAGGGAAGTCTGAAATCAAACCTTAATTAGGGGGCATTTGTTTTATAAGATAATGCAATGTAAAAGCATGCTCTGGAAAACCATTTTTAAGGCAGGCATGCCTAAATATTGGCATACATTGAAATCTGCTGGTGGGCTTTTTAAAATTTTTTTTATTAAAACTTTTTATTATTAATGTTTTAATTGGTGTATGTAAAATAGTTGTATATATTTGGGGGTATAGTTTATTTTTCATTACATGAATACAATGTATCATGATCAAAATATGGCGGTAAGGCCAGCCCTACAGCATGGGAGTTAAGCCTGTCTCTCTTTCTCTCTCCCTCTGT
This sequence comes from Tupaia belangeri chinensis, assembly GCF_000334495.1. Classification (NCBI taxonomy): domain Eukaryota; kingdom Metazoa; phylum Chordata; class Mammalia; order Scandentia; family Tupaiidae; genus Tupaia; species Tupaia belangeri. The sequence continues at coordinate 5,796,995 of NW_006159934.1, forward strand.
CACGAAGAAAATATTAGTTCATCAGGAAAGTTATGACATATTTTTCTATGCTTTTCTATGCAAAACTGAGTCATGGCTTTTCCAACAACCCAATAAATAAATAAACTTTAAAAAGAAAAGAGGCTTAAGGCCAGCTCTTTAGTGCAGTAGTTAAGTACTGTACATAGGGAGCCAGATCCACATGGCAGACTGTGGTTGAAATCCTGGACTAGTGGCTTGAAAACTTCACCAGGCACATGTACATGTGGGCTAGGGAACCAGCAGTTAGTGTAATGGCTATGTCGCTGGACTCCCACGTAAACCTCTCAAAAAAAATAAAAAACATGTACATGTGGGCTCCAAATTTGAATGGGATGAAGAAATGGAGGAAAATGGATTGTAGCATGACTATGCCCCTTTGGAGGGTGTGCTCGCTCTCTCGCTCTCTCTCTCTCTCTCTCTCTCTCTCTCCCTGGCTTGCACACATGCTCTCTGAAAATTATAGAAAAAAAATAAATGAAAATAAAACAAGGCAATAAACATCCATCTCAAACACTTAGCATTTCTTTTGTGTTGTAAACATTCAAAATCCTCTCTTCCAGCTATTGGGAGTATACACTGATATTGTCCCCAGCTGCAGTGACTCTGCTGTGCCATAGCTCCTTAGCACTCATTTGATCTACCTACTTGCAGGGGTGGGCTTGTTAAAACACAGACTGCTGAGCCCGTTCTAGCAATATGAGTCAGGAGGTCTGCGTGGAGCCCACAAATGTGCATTTCTAATAAGTGTCCAGGTGGGCTAAGGCATACTGTCTGAGAAACACCACTATTAAAAGAATCAATATCATGCTGTTGGCAAAAATAAAAAATTAGGCAAACCAGTAGAATAAACCAAAGAAACCAGAAATGAGCCTAATGTATATAAACATTGGATAAATGTTAAAGGGGGCCCAGTCACACAGGTGCACCATGTTAAGATGCCACTGCATTGCAGCTGAGGCCACATAGGAGATCCAGGTTCAATTCCTGCCCCATCCTAAAAGTCAGGTTAGTCTGTGGTCCTAACTACTTGGGAGGCTAAAGTAAGAGGCTGATTAAAACATAGCAAGACCCTGTCTTAACAAATGAATGAATGAATAATGACAAAAGATACCCACGAGATGTGATTTTAAAAGATAAGGTGCATTAAATTTTGTATGATGTGGTCTCAGAGAAAATGCAATGCTCTATGTGTGTGAATATGTACAAACGTATACATATGGTTAGCATGGATTGGGGAAAATGAAAATGGTAGAGGAGTAGGGGAGTTCAGCCAAAATGGCAAGGAAAAAAGAAGCTCTGAAAAATTACCAATATATATGATGCAATCACATTTGTGCATTTATGTGAAACTGCATGTAGCCATGATTAGAGATGTGTTAAAATGGAGTATAAGCTGAAGTCCAGAGACAAGAGACACTACATTTCAAAGTGAGACACCAGACACTCCTTGTTTTCATTCACTCTATGAATGAGTACTAAATAGCTACTATTATGAGACACTGATTAGACAGCAAACAAAATAAAGCCCCTTTTCTCATGTAGCTCACATTCTAGTAGACTTGAACCATGACGCATATATCAAAAAGAAGATGATCAAAACTTATTACTGGAATCTTAATATTGGCCCACCTTCAGGTATTAAAGCATCAGCTGGCACTACGGGGAGATGTGCAGAAAGAGCTGTTAGCAGTGTGGAGTTCTCCCTACTTTCCAGTGGGAAGGAATGGCTAACGCCCGAGCTTCCTCTTCGGTGATTCCTGCAGTTCAGGGGCAGACTGGTGGTCTGATTTCTGCCTTGCAAACCTACAGGGCTTGCTAAGTCCTCGGATGGTAGCAGAAAAGAGGGGTGGTGTGTTGAGTATTCTTTACTCATAAAAGTCATGGAAAAGAGGGTAAGCAATTACAAATTTTTTTACCCAAAATAGACACTTGAGCATGAAAGCATTATGCTAGGACAATGGCATAAAGAGGATGATTGGGGGAAGGCAGATGGTCCCTGTAGGAACAAGATAAGTTTCTCATGGGCCAAGTGGGCCATACACATAAGACAGCTGCTGTGGAGTTGTGCAAGGACTACTTCCAGGGGACAACAGACCTAGTGTAGAGAAACCACAGGTTCTATGAATCCCTGGAGACTGAAGAGGAGGGAAGTGACCTGCTGGGATGGAGGTGAATTTGACCTGACATTGGAATTGCAGGTGAATGATCCTGAGAAACGGAGGGTGAAAGTATCCTTGAGAACATAAAAATGTCAATGTGCAAAAGAGGTGGCTCCGACCATCTGCCCAGTTCAGAGAGCAGAGATGGAAGGTCATCGCAACAGTGCCAGTCAATAGGAATGACCGCCTGTCCTCCCTCCACCCTGCCCCATTCCCTGATGACCCAGAAATCATGACTGTGGAGCTGGAAGGCAAGCAGGAGACTCGGATGGGAAAACAGGGCTAAGTCACCCAAGCTCCTGCCCCTAATCCGGAGCAGTGGTGGGATCCAAGAGAAATAGTGATTTCCGATAGCGTTTGCAGTTTTGATCATGACATGCTATGACTGAATTGAAACTGTGTATGCGACTTCAGGAGCAGTGGTGGGATCCAAGAGAAATAGTGACTTCCGATAGTGTTTGCAGTTTTGATCATGACGTGTTATGTCTGAATTGAAACTGTATATACGACTACGAGGGATTGCAACACAGAATATTTTTATTACCTAAAAGTAATCAGAGAAATCTGCCCCTATTTTCACCTGATGGCAGGGGAAGAATAAAATTAAGGAATATTGTGAGACAAAAATAGAGCTGCTTTATTTCAAGAATATGTTTGTTCAACTTAAGAGTTATATAAAAATTATAAAACATAAATGAAGTACAATAAAAAAATATGGAAGTGTGTTTTTCTCGTTTGTTCAACTTAAGAGTTATATAAAAATTACAAAACATATAAATGAAGTACAATAAAAAAATATGAAAGTGTGTTTTTCTTTTCCCATTAGAAATACATTATCTCTGCTCTGAGTAGGGGGTCATCATATCTTTGGATCCATTAATAGCTTAGAGTCTCAGCACCCAAATACAATGATCTGGCACCTAAAAAAATCTCACTCATATTCCTCTCTGAAGATTAAAAAAATATATTTTTTTTTTATTGCTAGAGGATATGTACGCTCACCAGAGAGAGAAAGAGTGAACCCTCCAATGATCACACTGTGATCCTTTCCTTCATTTCTCCATCCTTTTAGGATTTGGGGCATGCACACAAGTTGCCAGGGCTGGGATTTGAACTGCTGTTGGCCATGTGGGATCTAGCTCCCAATGCACAATGCTTAACCACTCTGCTATGGGATCAGTCCCTCTCCAAAGATTTTGTGAGAAAGGCAAAGACTTGTTTAGGGGAGGGGAGAAACATTCTTGTTAAGAGTGGAAAAATGTGCCAGCTAATGGCATAGCAGTTATGTTGCTGAACTCCCAGATGGCCAACTACAGTTTAAGTCTTAGACCTGGTGACTTGAAAATCAAGCCAGGCATATGTGCATGTGTGCCCAACATCCTAGGAGGAGAATAGAGGAGAGGGGATTGTGGTGTGGCCATCCCCCATGGGGGGTGATTTCTCACTTTCCTTCTCTCTCTCTCTCTCTCCAGCAAGCCCAAGTGCCCTAAGGCAAAAAAAAAAAAAAAAAAAA
>NW_006159934.1:5800718-5820234 GCF_000334495.1 Tupaia belangeri chinensis
AAAAAAAAAGGTGGAAAGTCCTGGGGACAGGTAGTGGTGTAGCAAGTGGACCCACGTGGAAAAGGTCCTGGGCTTGTGTCCTGGGACTTCCCTGTGCACATCGAGTGTGTGGACTTGTACCCATGCTGACAGTGGGGTGGATCATCGTGTAAGGACCCTGCTGGGTACCTCTCTCTGTGTCTATTTCTCCCATGGAAAAAAAGAAATACACAAATTTAAAAAACAAACCAAGAATAGAAAGGAGAATAGTCTTCTGTGAGGTAGAGACTTCCCTTTCAGAGGTTGAGAAAGGGCAGGGCTGTGGGGCTTCTGGAAGTTGTAGAAACCTGGTCCCTCCTGTCCCTCCTCTAGCTATTTCCCCAGAAAAGGTGAGTGCAGAATGGCTATCTGGCAGCCAGTCCTCAGGTCCAGAGGTTGAATAAGAAGAACAATCTGAAGGCCACCAGGGCCCAAGAGATGGCAGGCAGGAAAAGAACCAGCCTCATCCTACAGCAAAGAGCAAGAGGGTAATCATGGGACCCTCCACAGAAGGGCCGGAGCACCCTTCCTGGACTCCAGGTATTATTCTGACTCTCATCCGCCTCTAGGGATGCGGAAGGGCTCCTCAAATATGACAGAAAGAATTCTTGCCAATCTGGTGAGGGAGGCTTAGAGCTAGATTAAGTGGATGATGAAATGTGTTAATGACCATTCTGGAACACCGCCTATATTGGCCATATCCATCTATGCTCTAGACATGTACTGTAAACCAATGCCACAAAAAACAGAAGATAGATTTGCACATTTCCCAAAAATCGCTCAAGGTTGATTAGTTTGATCCTTAAATTGAGCTCATCAACCTAAGGTGAGACTGGGAAAGAAATGAACCTGACACGGTGCTAATTCTACATTCCATAGCATTCTCCTAGGATTGATTCTATTTCCTCTACCAACTTGCATTCTGGCTCAAAAGGAATATAATTATTTCCTTTTGACTCTCGAATGTATTTGGGTCTGTCTTTCTGTGGCTTCATGCCTCAGGCTGTCGTCTAAATTCAAGACTGGCCCTAGGCTTAGTTCTCTTCTGCCCTCCTCCTTCTCTTCTTTCCCCTTCCTCCTCCCCTCCCTTTTTTCTCTCTCTCTTTTCTATGCTTAAGGGATCCTGTCTGGTTCTATGTTAATGAGTCTTACAGGAGGGGATTTCAAAAAGTCTATGGAAAAATGAAATTAAAGTACGAGTTTATTTTGGTGCAAAAACAATTTGAAACCCATGTATATTTTTTCCCCAACTTGAATTTCCTATAAACTTTTTGAAGACCCCTTGTATTTATTTCTCTGGTCCAATTTCCCCCCACATTCTACCCTTGTAGATAAAACTGCTTGCTAAACGTCTCCATTTGAGCATCTAACAACTATCTCAAACTTAAGTCCAAAACATAATTCTTAAACCCTCTCACTAGAAATTGAAAAAAAAAAAATTAAACAACCAGTGAAATCCTCATAGTCGTTCTTTCCCAGTTTTCTATATTTCAGTAATGGCAATTTCATTCCATCAGTTGCTCAAGCTGTTGAGGAATTGCTAGGAGTTATCCTGGCTCCTTTTCCTTGCATTCCTTCATTCTAATTCATCAACAAGTCCTGTTGTTTCTACACTGAAATATCGCAGGCCTGACTTCCTCTCGCTGCCTCCCACACTGCCTCATCATCACTTCTAACTCATCTCCAGACTTCAACTACCCCCTCTCTGAGTCTGTCTTCCACTCAGGAGCCAAAAACGACTGTTGGAAGGTGGCTCTTCATTGCTCAAAACATTCCCATGGCTTTGTATCACACTCAGATTAAAGTTTAATATCCTTTCTGAGATTACAAGGCTCTACCATGTTCTACATGATTCGACTCCTGTATTAGTGGCCTACTGCTGCTATAACAAAGTAAGAATATGAAGCTATCTTGTAAGGTCTTAGAACTCATCACAGAGTTAATGGCTTAAAATCATTTTAAATAATAAAATACTTTTTTTTAAAAATATAAGTTTAAGGTTAGAAGTCTAAAGGCAAGGTATGGGGGGGGGGACTGCATTCCTTCTGGAAGCCCTACAACTGAATCCATTTCCTTGCCTCTCTCAGTGCCTCATGGCTGCCTGCTTTCCTCACCTCATAGTCCCCTCCTCCTTCTCAAATTCAGCAGTGTAGCCTCTTCTGTTCCCTCTGACCTTTGTTTTAGTCCTTGCATCTCTCTCTGGCCCTCCTGCCTTCCTCTGAAAGACCTTGATGATTACACTGGACTCTATCTCAAGGTACTTAACTAAATCACACCTGCAAAGCACCTTTTACCATGAAAGGGAACGCAGTCGCAGGGGCCAGGAGTTAGGATATAGATATCTTTGAGGGGACATTTTTCATCCTGCCACCTCTGTTTATAACTTTATCTCCTGACACCTACCTCAACACTTTGGCTAGTCACATTGGCCATTTCACCAATTCCTGATACATTCAGCTTGTTTTAAACTACTTCTTACCTCAAGAGGACTTCCCCCTTCTATTCAGGTTAGAATAGTACTCCACTAATACTTCATTCCTTCATCCTACCTTATTTTTCATAGCACTTGCTATTGACCTATTATATATCTATATGTGCAATTGGTCATTTTCTTTTTTCTCTACATTAAATTTTATGAGATATATGTATTAAATATATATGTTTATATATGTGTGTGTGTATATATTATAGCTATCTATACATACACGTACACGCATTATGCTTGTTCATTCACTGCTGTGTCCTCAGTGTCTAGAAAAGTATGCAGCACAAAATAGGAACTCAAAACTATCTGATGCTGACTCTGGCTTTGTGGTACAGTTGAGAGTGTACAGGATTGCAAAGCTGGACACCCCATGCCAGAGTTCCAGTTCCCGACCCAGTCAGCTTGAAAACACACCTGATGCATGCATATTCAAGATCCTGGTGGGTTAGAAGACTAGAGGAAAAAAATTGTGGCAAGTCTGAGCCCTTCAGAGGGTGCTCCTCTCTCTCTCTCTCTCTCTCTCTCTCTCTCTCTCTCTCACACACACACACACACACACACACACACACACACACACACACATTCTCTCTGATGTGCACAGTCTATCATGACTTTTTTAATAAAAGATTTGATGCCATATGAACAATTGAATGAACCCCATTTTTATCTAACAATGTAGAATGAAAACAGAAATGAGAAGCTACTTTGTAAGATCTTAGAACTCAGGAAAATTTTAAGTTCCTATACCGTAAATCTCTCTGTTCTCTTCCTTTTACTTCTTATAAGGAATACAATGAGCAAGAAGCAATGTACTCTAGTGCTTCCACATGAGGCCCTGGGGGAAGTAAGAGGCATTGGGGGAAGTGAACTCCATGCTTCCTTCCCCTCCATCAAGGCACTGGACAGGGCTGAGTCATTATCTACCACCCACCAGATGCCATGAACTCTGAAGAAAGGCTACAGACCCCAGGGTTGGGTGCTGGGAGGAGGCTAGTCTCTCAGTGGTGGTGGTATACGTTAGAGACAGTCACTTGTTAAAAATAATATTGTTTTTCTCTTGGAAATTGAGTTCTTTTAGGGCAGAGTGAAGCAGCTCAGGGAAGTGCTGAGCCAAGTAAATAAACTATAAACAAAACAAATAAACAAGAGCGAGATGCTGACCTAGAGCAAATAGATCTGCCTGATGTTTTTGATAATTACACATCTCTGGCTCTCTATCCCTGAGATTCTATTCTCACCCTTTCTCCTCTTTGGGGACAAATTCACATGAGCATTGCAAATGTTGCCATACAGCCTGAAAATCGGAAAGGAACCACAAAAGTAACAAATTCATTTCCATAGTAACAGGCTCAGGACCGTTCTGGCTGCCAGTAAAATTAGTTGATTTGATTCATTCCAGCAAACATATCCAAGATTTAAAAATGTGAATGGCACAAAGAAGTCATCCTAAGGGTCCAGAGAAATAGCTAGCCCAGAAATACAGAGTGGGCTCTAAGACCTGAAAAACAACCCAACACAATTTTAACACAAATTTAAAAGAAAGCACCAAGTTTTCTCTGCTTTGAAGGGAGTGATTCATCATCTCACAGTGACCTACAAAGCCCTTACCCCCTGAGGCGAATGTCCCCTTTGAAAGCTTCATTATTAAATCCAGCTGGATCCACATGACACCTCAAAGTCATGGCAGCCCAAGTGGAGTATGTTGGCCTGAAGCGCCCCAGAAGGGATTTTTGGCAGAGCCAACTTTTCCCTAAAATGTCAGCATTGCAGCCACCCCCTGCTTCCCCTTAGCATGTCATGTCCCTGTGTTGAAAGGAGTCAGGCTAAAGCTTCAAGTGTTCATTCTTTGATTCATGCCACAAGTCAACAAATAATTATCGCATGCCTTCTATGGTATACTTGTGGTGTAGCATTTGGCACGGAGGATCCAGGAGGACTAAGAAAGGGTGTTTGCTCATGAATTCATATCAACCAGGGAAGAGAGACACGTAACACAGAAATGTGGGCTACCGAAAAAGGATTAGGCACAAAGCACTGTGGGAACTTAGAGGAGAGCGTTATCTACCTCAGTTGCAGTGACTTTGAGCTGTATCTTAGAGGATAAGTGACATTTTGCTAAGAGGAAATTCTTAACAGGAAATTCGAAAAGGCATTTCAAATATGTGGAGGTGTAAAAATGATGGCTTGCTTGGGGAGCATCAAGGGATTTTTTTTGTGTGTGGTGGAGGCCGGTGAGCCGTGAGTTTGGCAAGACACTAGACAGCATCTTGTGCAGGATCTTGAAACTGCTGAAGCATTTGGACTTGGTCCATCTGTCCAAGTGTACCGAGTCCACGCCACTGTGGTTCTTTGGCACAAGTCCATGATGATGTCTATAGTTTAGGAAGAGAGCTCTGGTGGCTAATCTGGAGGGGGAAACCAAGGAGGGGGGCCTCTGAAAGACTCGAATACACGTGTGGAGTAAGACAGCTGCAGTGCAGGTAGAGAGGAGGAAATGCGGGTGAGACGTGCTTAGGAATTTAGAATCCACAGAACCTGGCAAAGGCTGAAATGATGGCAAAGGAAAAGTAGGAGCACAGGATGGTGAGGCTTTCCTTGGGTGACACAGTGAATGATGCTACTGGTAATGTGTATGTAAAGGGTGTTGCAGCAGAGGGAAAACATGTATGGTGGTAGAATGGATGCATGGGTGTGAAAGACATGGCCCATTCCACTTGGGATCTACAGAGTTCAAGGTGTCTGCAGGACAACTGGGTGGAGCTTTGGAAGGCGCAACCAGAAGACTGAGCATAGAACTAAGGTCTGAGCTTGGAGACTGAGTCATGGAGGTCACAGAATGTCAAGTTGCAACCATGGGCTTGAATAAAACCTCTCCGGGTTTAGGAGTAACATGATATGAGAGGAGGGCTAAGAAGTGGGGTTTGGAGAATAGACATAGTTTAGATGCTGGAAGAAGAAAAAACTAAGAAAGAACAGTCAAACCACTAGGATATCCGAGAGGGAAAACATTTTAAAAACCACAGGACTGCTAATGGGTTTATTTCAGGGGGTGATGAAAATGTTCTGAAATGGGTTGTGGTAACGGTTGCACAAATCCGTGAACAGACAAAAAACACTGAACTGTCCTTTTTAAATGGGTGAACTGTATAGTATGTTACTTGTAATACCATCATCTTGGGGGTTGGGATCTCGCCATGTATATTTGGGAGCACAAACATTCATATCATAGCACCATAGATTTGTGATTGCCTTGAAAAGAATGTGGATCACAGCAGTGTCTGATTTTGAGGGTTTTTCAATTGAACCTCTCTCCTCTTTCTGGATGGGGAAGTGAGACTATGAACAGAACTTTTAGAAATAGAATCCAGAATAGACACATCTTCCAATGACACATGATGACTTGGTGGTCACTATGCTCTGGAGCCATTACTTGTTAATGATGCCTGGGCCTGGTCCATGTGCTGGCTCCCCTGACCAGACTGTAAACTACAACTCACCTCCCCTTCCATCCTTCTCACACAGTTCTGGATTGCTGAGTCCCTTTTTCTTTCTCCACATTGCATTTCTCTTTATTCTATCACTGCTTTGTTAACATTTTATTATGGTAATAACACACGACCATTATGCAAACAAAATTATTAAGAAGAAAAATAATCACTCTTAATGTTGTATCCACACACAACTACTGATGATACTCAGTGTATTCCTTTATGATCTCTTTCAATGTACCTATGCATTTTAACATTGTTAATGTCAAATATGCACTTTTGTTTCCCAGATTTTAACTTAAATTTCTATCCTAACTATCTTCTTCTAGGTATTAAAATCTAATTGTAAACATGATTTTTCATGGCTGCATAATATTCTACCACATGCATTTATCTTCATGTAGGAACATTCTTCCATTCTTAGATTGTTTCCACTTTTATTTTATTAAAAATGAGACTAAAGTACTCTCTAATTTTCATTCACAGTTCTAGTTTCTTTTTTTTTTAGAGAGAGTTTTTGTTATAGGGTATGTGCATTCACCAGAGACATAGAGACAGAGACATGTGTCTTTTGGCATGCTACTTAGCCTCTTGCCTCAATTTCCTCATTAACAAAACAGAAGGATAAGAGAACTAAAAGTATCTGTATTGCTTATATAGCATGTAATAAATATTATATTCATATTTATTTATTAAGTTGACTAGATAGACCAGAAGGAAACAAAGACAGAGGCTATTCCTTGCATGTCTTGTGTCTAGAACTCCCTGCTTGGAGCCTGACATGTAAATAAATGCTTATTGAAGTGTATAGAACCTTGGCTACATTGGGTAATCTCATTGTTATTTAATCTTCGCTGATCTAGCAGTCAGGCATTATGTCTCGTATTAATTTATTTTTCTTTGGTTATTAGTGACGTTTGATGGATGATTTTTCAAATGATTATTAGCTACTTATCTTTCATTCATCTTCCCTTGCCGTTAGTTCCCTTTCCCTCATTTAACTGTTGAGGTCCTTGTGTTTTTTCTCATAGAGACTCAAACTTCTCTGTCAAAGTTATTGAAAATTTTTTTACCAGTTTGTTGTTTGACTTTCAATATCAGTTACACTGTTTTTGACAACAGAGCGTGACATAGAAAACCTTCCTCGCACAGAGGTAGAAGAAAATTTATATACATGTCCTTTTACTTTTTGTATGGACTGAGTTTTTAAAATAGTTAATCCTCTAATCTATTTGGAATTTCTTTTGGTTTATGGAAACGAGGTGAGGACCATAATTTTTTTGTTTTCAAATTTTTATGTTTTAGGAAGGTTTTTGGTCTGAGAAGTATTTCATGATGGGTAAAGTCTTTTTATAAGAAAAAATGAGAAATAGTGATTGACTGTTTAAAAAAATAATTGGGATAATAATAATAATAATGATCGGAAAAAACAATGAAAAGATATTGAATGATAAAGTGGGGAGTTTAATGTCTCTGTATTGACTGACATGCATGGCAATCCCTTTTGAAAAAGCAATGAAATACACTGTAAAGTTATATGCAATTCAATGTAATATAAACAAGATTATGATGATAATAAATAAAAAAGAAGACTGTTAAAGACAAAAAAAAATTAATAATAATCATTGAGGTGTGATAAGCCCCAGAGGGTCTCGACTTGAGAGACTCTGACATTGTGTCCAAAAAAGTCAATAGGCCTTGCTTAATATCTTTTTTTTTCTGTTTTCCTGGTTCATTACTTTAGAATGCCACTGTCATAGCCCACATTTTCTCTATAAATAATTTTAACTCAGTGGTAAAAGATTTTGCATTCTCCCAAGAACATTTGACAACACCCAGAGGCATGTTTGGTTGTCAGAACTTGGGGGTTTGCTACAGGAATCTAGTAGACAGAGGGCAGGGATGCTGTAAACATCCTACAATATACAGGACAGCCCTTACTCTGCCATAAATGAACCGTCTGGCCCAAAATGTCGATAACCTGTTCTAACCTGAAAAATACAGTCTAGTTGAAATAAGATGCTTCTAGGAAGTCTCAGGCTATGCTTGGAATGTCAAACAGAAAATACTGAGATGAACCATTAGGGTTCCCTCAGAGCCTCTTTGGCTGGTCTTGTTTCAGTATTTGGGCCTTTGTGGGAATAGGAGGGCAGACTTGAGGCAAGGCTAGGGAAATCATACTGGACCAGAGGTCATCTCTGAGGTATCTGTGAATGCTTGCCCTGCAAACAAGCTTGTGCTGCCTTCCATAATGCTGTCCAGCTGCACATCACCAGGTCAATAGACTCTCCCTAGATTTATCAAACGTGTCAACACTGGCCTCATCTTCTGTCAAGTTATCCATGGCTGGCTCTCTCCTAGCTACTGAAACTGGGTTCTGGCACATAGCACTGGATAGTAAAACTGATATCTCAACTCCTACATATGGAGTAACTGATTTATAGTGCCTTCTTAGTCACATCCAACATCCTCATTTATACAGAGGTTTGTTTCTGGACTAACCTACTATCCTATTGACTTGACTGATTTAAGTACTATAGCTTTATGTTTAAGTTAATTTATTTATTTCTCATTGGAACAGAGAGAGAAAGAGAGAAAAGCATCCTAAACAGGGTCTTTATGCCATGATCCACCCCCACCCCCAGCCAGCCTGAATCACAGGCACATGTGTGCCCAGCCAGTGAGTACAGAGAAACCTCTGGACTTGAACTTGGGACCTTCCCACATGGGTCCAGCACTACAGAGCATTGCACTACTACTGCATCACTGCTGTTAGGCCTCTGACGTAAGTATCACACTCATGCCAGTTGACCAATAAAAATCTAACAGTTGTGGTAGAAAGACAAAATAATATGAAGGAGAACAAAGTGACTTATAAAGAGACTTGAGAAGAAAAATTAGACCTTTCAGGATGGGTCAGTGAGGCTCAGGTTTGGTCCAGCCAAACAACCTTAACACAAGCCACGAACAAAAGTCATAGATAAACAGTTCTGTCCCATCATTTCTCCATAGTCTAAACTAGTTGGAGGGATGCTACAAATTTCCATTGTTAATAAACTTGGAACCACGCTGGCCATAAAAATATCTTAATGTTCTTATTTCCTGAAAATAATGATCCCAGTCAGCTATCTAAAATAGGAGTAGGCTGCCCTATATAATGCCTGCTGTGTCTCAGAAGCCAATTGAATTCTAAAAAGGGCACCGATTATTCTTAAAATGACACATGTAATATCTTTCAATTCCAATAATATATGTTTTAATTTTTTTAATGGTCTATTCATTTGAAGTCATTGCCCAGATACGAGGAAAGATGTGACTTGATTGATAACGTCACAGTTTTTGCAGGGCTCCATGCCTCGTGCACAGTAAGAATATCTGAGAATCTGTGACTACGTGAACTTGACAATTGAGGACTGACTTGTCACAAAATATCACCTCTCTTTATTAATTCAGCATGTCTCTAGAGAACTTCTTCCTTTCTGGCAAGCTCAGCACTTCGTAATGTTTTAATAAAAGATTATGTTTCAAAAAAATAGCTGAGCAGGTTAAATGGAATCACACTTACAAATCTTGATGCAACAGTTTCCAAAGTCTCACTAAAATACTTGTGAAAGAACAAAAAAAAACAGTAAATACTGACATTAGACCGGAACCTTGAAAGAATTCACAACTACAGGTCTGTAGTGCTGATTAATGAGCAGTATAGGAGACTTTGTGTAAGTCCATTAGTTTCCTCCTCTAGAATATGAAAAGAAGGGGTAAAAAGACTTTGGGAAACCCTCAACAGCATCTCTCCAAGGCCCTGGTGAGACACAGACTGATCCAATAACAAAACTGGGTACAGTTTTGAGGCAATCAGGGAGCTGCTACATCCTCCCAACTTTCACTCCCACTGTAGCCCTTCTCTGCTGGTGCAGAGCCTGCCACTCCCAGATAATATTCTGCTCCCAGAATGAGATCCTCACCTGCACAGTACTGCATGTGTGCCAAGGAGGAAGAAGGAATGTGCTAGAAAAGAAGTGTTTCCTATACCCTACCTTGAAAATAGCCCATATCAGTCTATAACAACCTTACTGGATGAGCATTTGCTAAAAGCAAAACAAACCAAACAAAAAACCCTGAAAATTTGCAATCAACCCTGAAAATAAATTCCTCCTCTATATGTGGATATATCAGGCTCAATCCCACATTAAGCCTATGGAAAATTACTCTAATGCAAGGTAAAGAGAACATGACCATGAGTACTCAGAGTAAGTATGGATCTTTGGAACTTATTTCCTAACAAGATGGAAGAATATTGAGCATTTCCTTCTCATCATCAAGATCCAAGAGGGCTCTGTTCTAGAAAATGATAAGGGCTGGAGGAAGATAATATTATCCCTGGCCACAAGATATTTCTGTAAGTAGTGTTCAAGTCCAGTGTCTAGCAAACAGTCAAAAATAATGTGGTGCATGAAGAGATAATACACTGTGAACCAAACCAGAGAACACAAATAGACCTGCAGGTGAGGTAACCACATGAAGACTATGGAACAATGCTTATTACAATGCTCATGGAAGAAAAACAATCTATGCTAGAAAACTTTGGTAATCAATTGAAACTATTAACAATAACACATATATTGTAAATTTTGAAATGATAGAACTGAAAACTACAATAACCAATAACTAAAAATTCAGTGGGTGGGTTTAGGAAAAGATTTGGCACAGCTAATCAAAGGACTTAGGAACAGAAATGTAGGTCAGAAGAAATACAGATCAAGGTAAGAATACAGAGACATAAAGGATACAATGAGAAGATCTAAGAAAAGATCTTGACTTTAGAGTTCCAGAAGAAGAGGAGAAAGAGTTAGGAGAGAGGCAACATGTGCGGATTTAAAGGTTTAGATATACAATTCATTATTTGAAACAGCCTCATCACATTCATGGTAAAACATAAAAAGAAATCTACCACTAGATATATCATCATCAAACTGAAAAATCAAAAACAAGCAAAAATTTCAAGAATGGTCAAAGAAAAATGAGAAGTTATTCTCAAAGATACAATAAACAGACTGTCAACTGACAGATTAATCTTGAAGAAATAAGATTCAGACAGAGTAGGCATCTCAGCAGCAACATAGGCAAGAAGACAGTGGAGTAACATTGTCTCATTGTAAATGGGTAAGTGACTATTTGCCTAGGAACTGATTCCAGAAATAAAGAGCACACCTATCAGAAATTAGAAGACCAAATTATCATTATTGAACTCTATATTATCATGTATCTGTACAACCTGAGAGACTAAAGTTCAATACAATTAATAAAATTCAGTAAAACCTAGTGGCTCCTTACAGCCAATATAAAGAAAAAAAAATCCACAACAAACACAACTTCCTGCTTTCACTCTCTCTCCTAGCTCCCCCATCCCACGCCTTTTACAAAATGTCAAGCTATGATGCTAATAAGAAATCTATGGGACTTAAATAGAAAATACTGAAAATCATTATTGAAATTTATAAAGGAAAAATAAATATTGAGAAAGCCATCCTATGTTCCTGAATGGCAAGATCCTATATCTTAAAAGTCCTTTAAAGCAATTTAATAAGCATCCCAATGATATTTATCTTAGAATTAGGAAAAAAAACTTTCTAAAGTTCAGATGAATAAATAAACAGGAAAGAATGCTGGAAGAGGACTGAATGACCAGACACGAAAGTATGGCGATAGCTCAGAATAATCAGTGTGATATAGTAATGACAAAATAATGGACCCATGGCATAGGAAAAGGTCAAACAAATATGAGGCACATTAGCATGTTTGGTTCTCTGGAGGGAAAAAAATAAATCAAGTGAAATCCTTTTCATGTGAATGAACATAAATTCTAGAAGGATCAAAGAATGCCTTGTTACTAAATCAAACTAGAAAGCATAAAAATTAGAGGGCCAGCCAGGGGTTGCAGTGTTAACAACACCCGGACATGCACAAAGGCCCTTGATCTGGGCTGACTGAGACTAGGATGGACCATGGCATGGAGACCCTGTTGGGGGGGATGTCTCTTTATGTTTCTCTATTCTTCTCCTTTTCTCTGTCTCTCATGGAAGAAATACATAAAAAATTCTTTTTAAAATCATTAGAAGGATGGGTACCTACTTAATCATTAGACAGGGAAAATCTTTTTAATCACGAATGCCATGGAGTAAATAAGAAATTGCTAGACTTGTCTATTGCTAATTTTAAAAACTTCATCACGTCAAAATCACAAAGAACAAAACTTAATGACAAAGCTAAACGTGCAAAATACTTCCCATGATTGTGAGACAAACATTGAACATCCTAAGTATTGGAGCTCTTATAGATCAGTAAGAAAAACAGATAAGTTCCCAGAAATAGAAAATGTAAATAGGTATGGTTATTTTTCAAAATAGCAAATTTAAGAGAGAAACCACTTCTTTCAAAAAGTCATCAAATCGGCAAAGCTTTTGAAAAACGCTAGCGTTTAATGCTGTGAAATAGACACTCCGCTGCTGGGGGCAGTATACTCAGGGTCTCTTCTCTGGCAGGTTCTGGCAATCATTAATGTAAATACTTGAAGCTGGGGAATTTGGCGGCATCTGATTATAACTTCGCATTTTCCAGACTTAGGAAAGTGCAGCTCAGATGGAGATGATGTATCTCTGGGGCCTAAGCCAGCAGACAGTGAGGAGGAGCTCAGAAACTGATCCAGAGACTTGGAAGACGTGGAGATATGCTCATAGGACTCAGAATTTGGGCAGGGGATAGAGAAGTCACTAGACCAAAGACTAGGATGGTAGACAGGCTATAGGTCAGGTTAGGAACCTCGTTGGGAGCCAGGCATTCAGTATGCAATGCTGGTGTGTTCGAACCGGACGGAAGCCCTCATCCATTGACTAATATGGAGCAGAACTACACACCAGGCACCAGAGTGTGCTGGGGATTGATGGTGACAGGACTGATGCGGTCTAGTGCCAACAAGCTTACAGTGTCCTGGGGAAGACTGGAATGCAAGATGAAAAATCAAGCAAATAGTCAAATGGACAAAATGATGCAAGTTTTCATGAGAATAATAAAGGATATTAATCCAGCAATCAGACAGGGTTCGGGTAGGGACCCTAAGGGACAGAGCAAAGCACAAAACAAGAAGGGGAGCCTGGCAGCAGCTGAGGTTGCAGCTGGGTTGCTCAGGAGGCATAGAAGTGCACAGTGGCTCTTGTGCAGAATAAAAGATGGGCTGTATGTGCTGTTGAGGCTCACAGCTCCACCTGGCTGCCTTCCTGTATCTGGGTAGGGAATTATCTTGGCCTGGTCCAGGTGATGGAGACCAGCAGGCAGGGCCTGGTGCTGCCCTGCCCTTTTGTGGTATGCATTCTTCCATCCTGGGCTACTCACTGTGTGGGGAGGTGTGGGCTCTGGGCGTTGCTTGTGCACGTTTCCTCTGGCCTTTTCTGTTTGGGATAATTGAACATTTAAATGATTGTTCCACTTCATAAAGTATAGTCCACGGAGACACTGTGCAAATTGCTAAATCAATTTATTTTTAAACAGAAATGAGGTTTAAAAAAAAAAAAGTGAGAAAGCCTTGATGTGTTCCACTGAGAGAGACTCCGGAACACTGCCCTTCGCTCCTTGTGAAGTCACTCTTACACGTTCTTGGGGAGCAAATCAGAGCAACAAATCTGGGGAAATATGAATGGCAACATTCTTTTTCTTGCTTACAAAGATCAGTGGTTCTCTGTTCTATAATCTATAAAGAATACCACACAGGGCCTCAACATCAGCAGAATAATACAGTGTATAAGAACCTAGTTTGGTGTTGGAAAAAGACCTGGACTCCAACTTCAGTTCTTTCACTGTGTAATTCTTGTGCAAATTACCGAATTTTGGAGCTTCGGTTTCCTTGTGGTTTAAAAGCAATAATATCTTCTCACCAGATCTTGCTAAAAATCAATTGACTGCATACTAACAGTAGTAGCTATACGAAGCATTTACCATGTGTCAGACATGATATATTCAGTGCTCTATCTGTGAATTCTCAGATGTAAATACTCTTAGGAGATGAAAACAATTCAGCTCCCATTTTAGAGCTGGTATTTGTAACGTGCAGAGTCCACACAGCTAGTTCTTCTACCAGTCTATAAGATGATTTGTCATACTCTCATTCTGTATTCAGAAGTGTTAGATTTGATGATATCCTGTCCTCGGGATAAAGGAGTAACAGGAAAATACATATGCAACTATGTGCATGTGCACGCGGGCAGTGTGAAATAATCGCTCTTCTGAATCTGAAATGTTTTCTGTACCAGATCATCATGGGTTTTAGGTCTAGGCTTCAAATTACTGCTCTAATCATTTTTACTTGGTTCTGTTACCTTTTGGACACACGATTCTTCTTGGCTTCTTGCTCCCCATCTGCAGTTAACTCAGATCAACTCTGTTTTCTCTCTGACTTATTGACCCCCTACTTAGTGATCTCCTTTGTCCTCAGTCATCATTCTAAGTTACCCAGTTTTGAGTTCTAGTTTCCCACAAGTCTGAGCTTCAGATGTTGCAAAAAAATGACTTTTCTTGTACACTTATACCATATAATTTTTCAAAAATCATGTTTTATTTTGGAATTCTCTTTTTTCCAACTTAGAACCAATCACAGAGCATAGAGTTTGGTCAAGGATAGCTACTTTCAATGCCAAGTGGAGACAGAACATAAATCAAAAAGTTAACATCGAAAGGTCTCTGAGAATCCTGGAGAAAGAGCAAATCTAAAGCTAACCTGGGAAGTCTGGCCAGGAATGGAAGGCAAAAATTACTTTGCTTAATTTTCCTTAGGAGAAAATCAGACAAGTTAACAGGGCACTGTGAAATGCACTGAAAAATAAATAGAACAATGTGTCATGGGGCTGCTTTTATTCAAAACCCTCCCTCCAATGTTTGACTTGGTGTCTTTACCATATCCTCAGGAAGTGGGGGCCGGCAAGCACAGAAGTGTCTTCCTTATTGTAAATGGAATACTGAGGTAGAGTTTGTAAGTGGTCAGTCCACTGATTCTTGAGCTGGACAAAGCCAGGTCAAAGCCAGTTCCAATGAACTGAATCTTTTGGTTTAGGACAAATCAGGAGGTTCCAGGAATGTCCTTTGGGGGATCCAGCAACTTCTATGTACTTTTATACTGGTTCATGTTTCATTTATGGAAATATCATTCTAATGACTTCTATAGGGTATCTAATTTTGAGTTTCTCATTGCATCAAACCAGCTTTACTTGTCAGACATAACTTCTTTGGGATAAAATCATGTATTAGGGATAGGTATATGTTTCTTATACAAACACTATTAATTCCTCCTTTATACAAACACTCATTGGTTAAAAAAGCAAGCTGGGGGGTCAGCAGATGGCATAGTGGTTATGTCGCTGGAATCCCCCTCCCTCCCACCCTGTGTCTGACCGTGGTCCAAGTCCCAGACCTGGTGGCTTCAAACTCAAGCCAGGTGCATGCATGCTCAAAATCCTAAGAGGAGAATGGAGGAGTAGGGATTGTGGTGTGGCCATGCCTCCTAGGGGGTGATTTCTCTCTTTCTGTCTCTGTCTCTCTCTGTCTTTCCAGTGAGCACACATGCCCTATAGCAAAAATCTCTCTCAAAAAGAAAAAGCAAGCTGAGGTTAGCCAGGTGGCTTGGTGGTTAAGGAAGCTGGATCCCATATGGCCGACTGCATGGTTTGAGTTGCAGACCCGGAAGCTTGAGAAACACGCCAGGCATATGTGCATGCATGCCCAAAATTCTGAGAGTAGAATGGAGGAGAAAGGATTACGGCGTGGCCATCCCCCCAGGGGTTGCTTTCTCACTTTCTTTCCCTCTTGCTCCACTGAACTCACATCCCCTACAGCAAACTACAAGAAAAAAATCAAGCTGGCTGCTAATGGAGGCATTTTATGCTGAATATCCATATTAGTCCACTATTGCATTGCCAACAGAAAAACCTAAAACCGTGTGACTCATAAGAGAAGTTTATTCATCCCTTTTGGAGGTCCAAAGTCCAGGGGCCAACTTCTGGGGAGACTATAATATGACAGAGGGCAAGATCTTAAGCAGAGCAGTTGTCCTTAAGTTTCTGCCTGTTGCTCTCCTTTCTCTTCTTATAAACACGTCAGAATTCAATCTCAGGAGTACCACGCTAATGACCTTATCATACCCAAAGTCCTCATCTTGGGACATCACAAAGGAATTTTCACTTAACATCTTTGCAGTACAACCAAGTCCCAACACATGAATTTTTAGAGACATCCAAATTATAGCAATATTCTAGACACCTTAATTTCCTATCCAATATTAATCCTCTAAGTTTGGGCACTTCAGATCAACGGGATGAAATTAGATAGACATAAATCTGAGCAGATCTGAAATAAATGACAAGCCACCCCAGCTGCCTGTCTTACTTCAGATGGTTCAGTTCTGTGGTGGGACATTTGACCACAGCTGGTTCCCTTAATATGAACACTCTGAAACATTGTATCAATGGGATGCCTTGGTTAAGATTGTCTAGGTTACACTCTTGGTTGTAACATCTCCTAAGACACAGTTAATGACCACCCCCCAGAGACCCAAGCAGACAGAGATTCTACCATTTTATTATGCTAGCATAGCAAGACTATACTTGAGAGTTTCCCATGATGGGGGGAAAGGTGCAGAGAATCTCAGACCAGGTCTTAAATGCTTCCATTCCCCAAACAACCCACATCACTTCTGCTCAGGTTTCATTAGTCAAATCAAACCACACAGCTACATCTAACATCCATCCTTATACTCCTAATATGTGCTAGAAGGTGAGATCAGGAAATATTTCTGATGTCTGTGCACAGGATGTCTGTTGATTTTGGCTGTCCAGTATCCGCACCCAACAGACAGGTGACCCAAACTAAACCCAACTGCACCCTCCCTCCAGGGTACCCAATCCATTGAATATTTGAGCCAGAAAATCCCAAATAATGTTTATTATCCTTTAGTACCAATGGGCTAACAGAATCTGGAGATTAAAGTCTCTCCAGAGACTTGCTCTTGAGTGGAGTTGTTAAAGAAGAGAAAAAGGAGCTCATTCATTCTAGCAGCCTCATCTTTCTAATACTGTCAATTGTTTTATGCTATCCAGTCCCTCTGAAGTCTTTCTCATTTCTTGCTCTTTCTTTTTGGAGCTTGTTTCTTTAGCTTTCCTATAAGTCTGAGGGCTGCTAATGCCCTCCAAATATATCCTTTTTCTACTTGGTAGGATTCAGTTTCTGGGGGCCAGCAGGTGGAGTGGTGGTTGGGGCACTGGACTCCCACATGGCCGGTCATGGTTTGAGTCCTGGACCTGGAGGCTTGCTTTCTCACTTTCCCTCTCTGCCACTCTCTCTGTCTCTCTGATCAAATAAAAAATAAATAAATTAAATTAAATAAGTAATTCTTTTTTAAAAAGAGTCACTTTCTGTTATATGTACTCCCAAGTTTTCCCAAACAGAAAACAATAACCAAAAACAAAATGCCCACCTGAGTGATTTTCTGGATGCTATGAGAAATACAGGCGGGGATGGACAGGCAGGAAGAGATGGGGAATAACACCAGTAATGAAGCCAGAAAAAGTGGTTTTCCAAGTCCAGAGTTTCAGCTCTGTTGTCTGTCCTGCTGTGTGAACTTGAACAGAAAACTTATCTATAAAATGAGGGTCTGGGACGAGTTGATCTTCAAAGTCCTTTCTGGATCCAGTGAACCATGACTGTGTCATTTCGGGATTACTGAAGCAAGTACAAACCCTGTATTTTGGTATTTGACTGAAACAAAACCAGGCCCAACACTTTGATAAATAAACTGTCAACTATACACATATACTTAGAATCCCATTCACTTAGGACATCATTGATCTGTGTATAGTTTACACTTCAAATACGCAGAGATCCTGGTGTCTACCAAGGACAAGACACCACCCTGGGAGTTTATCTCAGATCCAAGGGTGGCTTTCAATACGAGTGATCATCATATTCCTCTATTCATTGGAGTCCCACCTATTGTGGAGTACGTCCTTTCGTTTCTCAGGATTAGCTGAGGTCCTTTATTATCTGTCAACTTAGTACCCATGAGGCAGAAGAACCTGGTGTTTCCAGAACACTGCCATCCTTTAATACCAGTAACAGTAACGATTATAGAATCCTCAGCTCTCCTTCTCTGATTAGAAGAACTCCAGGAGCTGGGCTGAGAGAAAATCCTAAATATTTCTCAGCAGGTGGGTGCACAGATGAAAAATGAGATGACTTTTCCCGTGAATAAGTGTCACCCCTGATTAAAATTCTGCCTAGAATGATAGGGTGATGTACCGAGATATGAATGACTCACTAAATCAGAAGGGCCGCTCTGTACACATTATTCTTCTTGCCTTTAGGCATAATAGTCTTTCTCTCACTCTCACATTTATAAAAAGGGCTTTTTTTTTAATATCATGCCTTGGTGAGGTAAGGATAAAGACCAGACTCTTCTACTAAAGGCAATGGTCATGTCTTTCAAAAAAAAAAAATCTATCTACTTCTTACGTTATATAGATAGATATAAACATAGATAGATGACAGATAGATAGAGATAGATAGAGAGATAGATAAGAGAGAGAGACAGAAAGAGAGAGAGAGAATCTGAACACGATCTCAATGCCACAATTCACCCCCAGCCCTAGACAACCCTGGATCATGGACTTGCATGTGCCCAGCATGCTCTGGATGTTAACCCAGATTTTCTCATGTGGGTCAGTTTTGCAGAGTGTCACATTTTGCCCCTGCACCACTGCTTTTTCCCCCCCGTATCTGTCTTTCATACAAATGAATGGGTTTCCTTAGATTCCAGGATGCCAGGGTCAAAGAAATCTCAGGGCACTCTGGTTCCACAGGCTATGATCAGAGCGCAGCCACTGATTGTGAATTTTTAGTTTCCTTTTCTGCAAAGGTGGAAGGGCCCAGTCCTAAAATCTTGGCCTCTTGACCCCAAGACTGAACAAACAGGTCACGGTTTAAGGTAAATCTGGGTGCACATCTGTCCTGTGGTGAAGTGAGAAAAAAAAAAAAAAAGGCTTAAGGAGCCAGCCAAGTCAAAGAGAAATCCAGATGCACGGAGATTTCAAAAGATCCTGACGAGCTAAGGTCCTCATCCTGGAACCTGAGACTTTCTACTGCGCCGAAGTCTTCGTGAAAATCCCTTAGCAAAGGTGCCTGTGGTAGGTCTCAGTTGAGGGTAACAGACCAGTGCTCTGTCGAACCAACATGTTTGGTGATCAGAGGGTGAATAGCGCTAGTACTCCAAGTTCGCACATGTTTCAAATGCAGTTTTCCTATTTAACACAGCTGCAATTGTTATGCTTGTAGCAACTTAAACACAAACTACTCATATAAAATTGGTGCATGTTGGTCTCAGAAATGTGACTTGAAACTTTTCAGTCTTTAACACAGGTAAGGAATTTGAAAAAACAATCTACTTCTCCTAATTTTGGCTATTTCTCAGCCAGGACTCACTCAGCAGATG
>NW_006159934.1:5820259-5821839 GCF_000334495.1 Tupaia belangeri chinensis
CTGACCTTGGCAGCAGAGAGGGAACCCAAGAATTTGGCAGAAAGGAAGTTATGTCTGCACAGCTTGAGAAGCACATGTCTGACTCAGGAAGTGGTGGGTTTGGGGTTGGGATTAGGCTTTGGATTCCGGGAATCGGTATCCAATGATTCCATAATGGCCTTTGCTATTGATCTGGCAGAGCTGAGGTTTTATTTTTTTTTAATAATAATTGTTATTGTAATTTCTAATTTACATATAATAGTTAAAACTCTTTGTGGAGTCCTATGTGGTTTTTCCAACCATGTATATAATGCGTAAAGATCAAATCAGCAAAATAAACACATTCACCATTTCCAACGTCTATCATTGCTTTGTGTTGTGCATATTCAAAATGTGCTCTTCTAGTTATGTTGAAATGTATATGCAGTTGTCACCAACGTTCTTCAGTCTACTGTGCTATAGTACTCTCTTACCCATTCCACTTAGTTACGTGGCCTCGTGTATCTGTGAACCCAACTCTCCCCAGCCCTCCACTTCCTGCCCCTTTCCAGATTCTGGAGTTTGGTTTTCAGTATTCAGTTCCAGAACCTGAGCTTAGAAAAACAATTCACACATGAGATTCTCAGAGTCAGCAGTTCAGTTCAAGTTCAACTGACTTGGTGAGCTGAGCCCATCTGGTAACTGAGCCAGACTTCCTCAGAGCCAGGTCTTGGGGCGCTGAGCTGGTCACAAGCTAGCACCTATGAAATGGAAGCTGGAGAGAAGCACCCAGTACAAACACTTGCAGGTGATGAACTGCAAATGTTGGGCAACGTAACTGACTTTAAGGGGAAAGGACATTATCCACACAAGGTTGAGGCTGAGGCCAGACTGTGCACCACCACCCAGGGCTGCCTTGTCATGTTGGATGCTACTGATTACTTTCCTTCAGGAAAAACGAAAATGAAAGGGAAAGATAAAAAGGGAAGTGGAGAAATTCCCCAACCAGGGTATAGAAGTTGGCGTCTATCAGCTCCAGTTGACAGGAGTAAATGTCTTTGTGCATTACGAGAGCTTTCTCCATCTTGCTGGGGGAAAAAGCCCTATTGCCAGTTAGTAAGGAACGGAATTAGAATTCTTTAATTTGCTACACCCTTTCTCTCAAAATAAAGTTTATAAAATGTTTCCAACTCCTACTAAAAGATATGTATGAGAGGTCTTCAATACTTCATGAAAAAAACATGCATGGATTTAAAAATTTTTTGCACCAAAATAAATTCACTCTTTAATTCCTTTTTCCCATGAAATTTTTGAAGTCCCCTTATGTTCTGCAACTAGAGTGTGGTGGCCATGGGGCACAACCACTTCTAGGTGTTAAGGGCAAGTCATAAAAAGATGAGGATCTCCACTACCCTCACGAAGTTTTCTCCTCTTGACAACCTTAACTCTCTATTATAGGCCTAAACCTCATCTTCTTATGGGTTCAAGCTACTCAGAACAACAAGAGACCAAGCAAGGATTAACTCTAAGAAATACCTGTACTGGCTGCCTCAGAAATGAGAAAAGAAATGCGGCCATCTCCATGGCACTCCCTTTTGAAGAGCGGGGAGCCAATTAGGGTT
>NW_006159934.1:5823108-5863216 GCF_000334495.1 Tupaia belangeri chinensis
TGAGCCAATTAGGTTTTGACAGTTTCTAACTTCTTTTTAAATTCTTCCTCTCAAAGTAATGACAAAAGGCTCTGGCATCAAATGTCTAAGAGTAAAGACACAGGGTGGCCAATGTCGAGCAACTACCAAAAATGTATAGATATAAAAAACGGAAAAACAAAAACAAATAAACCAAACAGAGCCATCCCTGAAGCATGGTGATTAAGCACCATGTGATGATTAAGACAGTGAATATTGCCAAATACACCTCAGCAAAACTGGAAAAAGTGAAAAAGAAATTCCCAGGCTCTGGAAATCGATGCTAAGAAAGTGTTATGCAATACTTGAGCTGAGATCGGAGGTGGAGTTTAGGAACCCAGAGAGTTGTCCCTATCAAAGCTGTCTAGTACAGCAGTTTAAGAGAATCTTGGGCCAGCCAGTGGCATGCTGTGTAAGGCAGCTAGATCCCACATGGCTAACTTTGTGGTTCAAGTCCTAGACTCGAGGGCTTGAAAATCATGCCAAGCACATAGGCATGCATGCTCAAAATCCTGAGAGGAGAACAGAGCAGGGATTGCATTGTGGCCATCCCATCTGGGAGTGATTTCCACTGTCACTTCCCCTCTGACAAGTCCATGTGCCCTATAGCAAAACCAAAACGAGAGAGAGAAACTTAACTGGATACGAAGGACTTCAAAAGTTTATAGAAAAGTGGAATTAAAGTATCAATTCGTTTTGGTACCAAAATTTCTGAAAACATAGTCAATCAAGCATTCTTGGTCTAGGCAAGGAAAGATGCTTGGGAGATAAAATGTAGATTCCTTTCCCAGAGGAGATGGTGAATCACCTGAAGCCAAGCACAGGCTAGGGTTGATCAAATGTGAATTTTTTAAGAATGAGGGACCAGCAAATAGCATTATGGTTATGTTGCTGGACTCCCATGTAGTTGACCACAGTTCGAGTCCCAGACACAGTGGCTTGGAAATCTCACCAGGTGCATGTGCGTGCGTGCCCAAAATCCTAAGAGGAGAATGGAGGAGAAGGAATTACAGTATGGTCATTCCCCTCTTGGGGGTGACTTCTTGCTTTCTGTCTCTCTGTCTCTCCAGAGAGTACACATGCCCTATAGCAAAAATTTCTCTTAAAAAAAAGAAAATGAGGAGTGGTCAGGCACAGAGAGGGCAAAAGTGGAACAAGGCTTGTAGTAGAGCCGCACAGTTCCTGAACAGTCACCATTTCTTCCCCGCCAAGGCAGCCTCCGAAACTGGTAACACCCACTGTGTGAGGATAGATAAGGTGTCTATCAGACTGTGAGGACCTCACACAGGTACGAAAGGTTCCATTTTCCATCTGAGACCCAGCAGAGCAAACACTAACACATTTCCTGTACAGACAGAGGACATCACAACCTATGAGAAGAGAATGATGGGCGTGGTGGCGCCCGCCCTATGGCAAAAACCTATGGAGGCTGGAGGATTACGGCATCGAGAAGAGAATGAGCTTGTTCAGAAGGAGCTTCCCTGAGATTTGGAAACCTCGAGCTCAGAGCAGCAGAGGCACTGTGTTTCTGCTACTGGAGAGCTTTCCCTGGAATATCTCAGGGCCCACAGACATGGCTGGGAAAGCCTGTGAGGGCTGAGAAGCTTAAAGAACTCCCAGAATGATGCAGAGCAGATGGTGGTCACCAAGAGTCAGGAGGTGTTAGGAATGGGGAGATGCTGATCAGAGAGTACCAAGTTTCTGTTGTGCAGGACGAATAATTTCTGAAGATCTAATGTACAGTGTGATGACTAAGGTTAAACATATTGTACTGGGGGCCAGCAGGTGGCTTTGGGGTTAAGGCAGTGGACTCCCATATAGTGGACCATGGTTCAAGTCCTGGACCTGGTGGCTTGAAACATACACTGGGTGCATGTCTATGTGTCTCCAGAATCCCAAGAGGTGACTGGAGGAGAAGGGATTGGAGAGAAGGGATTGAATCTGGGGGGTGATTTCTCACTTTCTGTCTCTGTCTCTCCAGCAAGCACACATGCCCGATAGCAAAAATCTCTCAAAAATATACTGTATTATACTCTGTTAAGGGAACAGATTTTAAGTGTGCTCTGTGCACACACAACAGTAATGAAGTCTAACACAATATACATGTATACACAATCATCACATAGGACACCTTGAATACATACGATTTTTATTTGCCAAATACACCTCAGCAAAACTGGAAAAAGTGAAAAAGAAATTCCCAGGCTCTGAAATTCCTGACTTAACAAACAAAATGCATTTAGGGTTGATTACACACATGACAAAATAATTCTCTTCACTTTCTCATTTTGCTCCAGTTTCCTCATCTATGAAGTGTGGGTAGTAATCTCTGACTCACCTAGAAGACGGGAATAGCATAAGGATCAAGGATCGAATTGAGTAGGTATATGCCTAGACAGGTGCTTTGTAAAGTACATCCATCTGTACACTAATTACCATCCTCAGCAATATTTAAACACCCTACACAAGCCTGAGTGAATTCTTTTCATAAATAACTGAGAACAAAACCTCTCTCTTTCTTTCTTTTTTTTTTTTTTTTTTTTTTGCTTCAGGGCACTTTCACTCACACTCATCAGAGTCACAAAGAGAGACAGAGACAGAAAGTGAGAAATCACCCCACATGGCAATCCCTTCTCCATTCTCCTCTCAGGATTTTGGGCACACACGCACACATGCCTGGCATGAGTTTTAGGCACACATGCACACATACCCAGTGTGAGTTTTAAGCTGGTGGGTCCAGGACTCAAACTGCGATCGACTACGTGGGAGTTGTAACCATCACACCATCTACTGGTCTTGAACAAAGCGTCTCTTGTCATCTTTCTCCAACTGGAGACTCTTAAAGGGTTGTTAGGGTTGGTAATTGATGAACTTGTTCTCTGAGAAATTATCTATCTATATGAATGAAGATTTCTCAATATTGAGCTGATTCAAAGCTGAAACTGAGCAAATATATTAACATCTCTGAGCTCCGAGTTCCTTCATCTGTACAACAGGAACCCTAAAAGGGTCTCTGATGATTAAAAGAGGTGGTGTGTGTAAGCTGCTTTTTTATCATGTGAGATATGCAAAGGTTTTGCTTATTTGTTTGTTTTAGCATACAAGTACTAGAATGGAAAAACCTGGAGGGATAGTTGTCTGTAGGCCTGAAATTCTTTTTTTCTTTTTTTAGAGGGTTTTTTGTTGTTGTTGTTTTTGCTTTGTTTGTTTGTTTTTATAGGGTACGTGCTTGCTGGAGAGATAGAAAGAAAGTGGGAAATCATCCCCCAGAGGCGATGGCCATGCTGCAATCTCTTCTCCAGTCTCCTCTTGGAATTTTGGACATGCACGCACACATCCAGCATGAGTTTCAAGCTGCCAAGTCCAGGATTCTAACTGTGGTCAGCCATGTGGGAGTCCAGGATCTTAACCATGATGCCACCTGATGGTCTGAAATTTCTCATGAAGCAATGAAAGACCTCATCTTCTCAGGTAGAAAGTATATGCCCCCAAAGGGGAAAACACCTGCCTGAACCAGCCTAAACCAAGACAACTAGCCAACAATCCCTAGGGAAGGGTCATTCAGGTGTCCATCAAATACTGAACCGAGACCCCAGTTCCTTAGCGTTTGCTCATCTCTTAAGATCATGTTTAAGTCCTTCCTCAGTCATGAGATTGTCTTCATGTGGAATTTTCACTGTTTTTCTAGTTCTTCCACTTTTTTTATCCAGTTATATAACATCCTTGCAGTTTGCCATATTTCATTATTTGTATGCATCTTGAAATGAACTTCCCTGTGAGACTTTGGAGGGCAAGGAGTGTGTATTTTTCATCTTTGTGTCTCTTAAACTGCTCTATTAGAATGTCTGCCTTTTGAATGAAATATACTTAAAACTCTCACTCCATCATCCATTTAAAGCCAATTCTATAAATAAGCCATGAGGGCTATCTTTGCCATCAGCACCTAATGCCTGGAGGCTGTAACACTTCTTAACAGACATCTTGTCTGCAGACTGGCCTCCCCAATTCATCTTCTTTAAATGCCACTTAAAATACCTTATTCAAATTTCCCACTCAAACTCTTTTAAAGGCTTCACACTGCCTACAAGATAAGGTAAAAACATCAAAGTCTTGAATGTAAGGCTCTTCACCAGCTGGCTCTAATCCACCTATTTAAACTCTTTTAACCCACGCACTCCCAAACAGTGACGCTGCTTGACTTATTCGTTCACTCACTCGTTCATTCACTTATCAAGCATAGGTTCAGTGCCCACTATGTGCCAGTCATTCTGTCAGGTGGTAGGAATCCATACAAAAAGACAAAGTCCCTGATCTCAATGCAGTTACCTTTCAGATGGTTAGCAGGAAATAAAAGGAATGTTACAATTCTATGTATTAAAAACAGTAACAGAATGATGTAGAGGAGACATTGAGGGTACAAAGAAGCCAGTGCCCCAGTTGGATTGTGGGAATCTGGGAAGGTTAGCAGAAGAGGGCCCAAAGAAAGATGGGTTTTCCAAGACACAGTGTGGTTGGGTATCTGTAGATCATTTGAGGCAGATAGAAAACATTATGCATAAAACACACAACACACACACACACCACACACACACACACACACACACACAAAACACAGGGATGGTATAAGAACTTGGTGTGAAGTTACAAGTGGTTCAGGAAGACCTTATTAAAGTTGATTTCAAACCACACGGGATCCCTGGGGTCTGTGACATGGTATGTCTGTATTTCCCAACTTATGTTTGTGAATGTGGTTCTTGAAGGCATTGAGCAGATTGCCATGAATAAAGAAACAAAAGCTTTCTGTAGTCAAAAAATGTTTGCAAAGTAAACCCATGTTCTCCTCCACCTCAGAAAGGGTGGAGGAGCATATTGAAGATCCTGCTAAGTCCTACAATAAAATAAGTTGTTGAAAGTGTCCCAAATCTATTTATCCAGAGAGTATCAAACCACCATATCACTTCCTGAAGAATGGGGTGCAAAGATAGTTTTGGAAACACTCATCTATACTTCTTCTCAACTCATTAGGTGTACCTGTACCGACGTGTATGTGGTTTACTAAGTCACAGTCTTCAAGGAAAACCTGGTTTTAAATCCTGTCTCCATCACTTAATTATGGTTTGACCTTAGACAAGTTACTCAACATCCTCGATGGACAGTTTACTCATCTGTAAAATGGGCATATGAATAGTTTTGTCCATAGAATAATTTTATTGAATACATATGCCTGACACATAAATCTGCTTAAAGAATTTCCTTCATTATTGACTAACACGTCATTTAAACCAGCCCTTATGAGCTACATAGGTTTGTCCCTCCCTCAGCACCTCAACAGTTTCTTCACAGTGGCTCTCAAATCTCATCTACTGTTCTCAAAGCTCACCACAAAAGGAGTCCCAGAAATAATGCAAAACATACTTGATCAGGAATAGACTGATCTTTTTAGTGAGGCATTATAATATTCAGAGTAACCTAAATGCCCTTTAGTGAAAAATAAGCTGTGGAACAGGCAGCTTTTGAAAACAGAAATACCTACCATGCTATGATTAAAATTAGGGCACTCAGAGTGGAAGGAATCTTAATCTGCAGGGTTCTAAAAGTAGGGGAGGAGGTGCTCTCTTCTACGTCTCATCTGGGACATATAATCTATCCTTGGCTTTAAAAATTCTTTCTCACTTCCCCACTGGAAAACTCCCACACATCCTCAAGGACTCAACCCAGGCATCATTTCCTTTGTAGAGTTGTCCTTCAAGGTCCCAGGCTGAATTAATGGCCCCTCAGCTCCTATCATTAGGCAACAATTAATGCACTCTTACTGAATTGCTGCTATGGTCAGGAAGCTGGAAAAGCAATCATTGACCAGAGGTGGCCCCGCCCTCAGGGAATTTACAATCTGATGGTGGCAGCAGACACCAAACAGGTAACCAGGTGAGCCAAGTAACATGACAAATGGGGAAACGCGCTATGAGGGAATAAAAGAGAGGTTGTTCCTGAGTCGAATGGAATCTGCTTTCATTATTTTCCTTGCTGCCTCTTTGGCAGGCCGTGAAGTACTCGAGTGTAGTGTAACTGGTTCACATTTGTATATCTTGGCATAGTATTGTACCTGTGCATATCCGGCACACATTAACTGCTGCCTGAATGAAGGGATGAATGATTAATCCCACGATTTAAAACTGAGACCCATAAGGCTTGCCTGCAGTGACACATCCAGCTATTAATGGCACTTTAATTAATGACACTTTCAGATATTCCCTTCATTTGAAGTGGGAGTGCACTTGTAAATATATAAATATAAACATACAGATTATATATCCACATATATGTGTATA
The DNA here is from genome assembly GCF_000334495.1 of Tupaia belangeri chinensis. Lineage (NCBI taxonomy): Eukaryota > Metazoa > Chordata > Mammalia > Scandentia > Tupaiidae > Tupaia > Tupaia belangeri. Next base: position 5,829,456 of record NW_006159934.1, read on the forward strand.
TTTATATATATATATATATAAAAGATCTGTATATATTTCACAGGGTTTTTGCACCAAAATCAACTCAATGGTCAGGAAGCTGGAAAAGCAATCATTGACCAGAGGTGGCCCCGCCCTCAGGGAATTTACAATCTGATGGTGGCAGCAGACACCAAACAGGTAACCAGGTGAGCCAAGTAACATGACAAATGGGGAAACGCGCTATGAGGGAATAAAAGAGAGGTTGTTCCTGAGTCGAATGGAATCTGCTTTCATTATTTTCCTTGCTGCCTCTTTGGCAGGCCGTGAAGTACTCGAGTGTAGTGTAACTGGTTCACATTTGTATATCTTGGCATAGTATTGTACCTGTGCATATCCGGCACACATTAACTGCTGCCTGAATGAAGGGATGAATGATTAATCCCACGATTTAAAACTGAGACCCATAAGGCTTGCCTGCAGTGACACATCCAGCTATTAATGGCACTTTAATTAATGACACTTTCAGATATTCCCTTCATTTGAAGTGGGAGTGCACTTGTAAATATATAAATATAAACATACAGATTATATATCCACATATATGTGTATATTTATATATATATATATATACAAAGGATCTGTATAGATTTCAGACGGTTTTTGCACCAAAATCAACTCACTGTTATTCTCTGTGGGTCCAGGAGTAAGTGGACCTCTCAATGGACATTATACACATGATGAAGAGAAGATACTCCTAACCTCATCAGTTCTTTCTGACAGAAAAAGCCTAGAGCCAACCTCCAGACAATTACCTCTGCATTCTGTTGCTACTTGGCTTTATTTGGCTGTTTGGTTCTCTTAGGCCCTGTAAAAACACAAACTTAATCAATGGCTTCACATAACAGCTAGCTCGAAGGAAGAACACACTTTATTTGGAAAATGGTATCTTCCCCTTGCACTTATGATTAAAGGGGGAAGAAAACATTTGCGATTCAGCCAATTAACCTCAGTGGTATGTCATTCAAGCAAGGTCCAGACAGAAGTCTCACTCTATTATTCCAAATCCTTCATTAAACCAATTCCATCTGCAGCCGACATTTTTCTGCCTTTTTGGTGCATTCTTGTGATTACCTAATTTAAATAAAGAGCTAACTCATTGTTTTTCCTGAGTGCCAAGAAGATTTAGAGCAATGACCTGGATCAGGCATAATATGCTCTTATCATATAATTTTCAGCATCTATGAAAAATTAGAAAGTGCACATAAGGACGTCCACATTCCTCCTGGAGACAGCTAGACAGAGATGCATACTTGTTTTTAAGCATTACAAAAGACAATACCACTCCCTCCTCCTGATTCCCACTACCACTTGATTTTTAAAAAGTCACCAATGTTTGCCTTGACTTTGGTGACTTTACAGTTGGAAGCAGGCAGCCTGAGATTTCAGGTTGTTTGTTTGTTTGTTTGTGTTTGTTGGTATTTTCTTCAGCTGGTAGAACGTACCCCCATTTCAGATCTGCTTTTCTTGATATAAAATATGTGATATGGTGGGAAGTAGCAGTTTGCTGGTGAAACGTTTTCAACATTCTTTTTCGTCTGCAAAACTCATTATTTTGCATTTAATCCAAAAATTTTTTTCCTTGGGTGTAAAATTTTGGGTTGATGATATTTTCCCGCCCTGTGGGCATTTAAAAAATGTCATCTTACTGTTTTCCCATTCACATAGTTTCTGATAAGAAATCTGTTGTGATTCTTTTGAAGGATGTACCTAGGTGTATGTGTGTCTGTGCTTGTACATTGTGGGTGTATGTGTGTGTTTTATTTTGGTATTTATTCTGCTTGGGGTTTAGGTAAGTAATCTATTTATTGCATCTCGGCTCTGAATGCAGCCTTCAACACTGCTTGCGATGAACAGAATTCCCTTGAGCATTTCTCCTTTAAAGAGAGGATGATGCTGTGCTTCTCACTAGAGGGTGCTAATGAGACACTGGAGAAGGAAAAAGCTTCTTGCAATTCCTGGTTGGGCCAGGGGAAGTCAGTGTGGTATGGCACTGAGGCTATGGGTAGAAACTGTCCCAACTATGACTCGGGGTGTGGCCCCTCTGTGACCTTGAAGCCTCAGGATGGCAATAACCTTTATTCAGTTTCCCCAATAATGAAGCCACCCTACCCCCACATGCCTGAATGCAGCTGCCTGCTTGAACTCCCTTAGCAAGCTCCCCACACAGGTTACACACAACTGCACTGTGTCTCTGATGTTTACACATTGAATAGTCATTTCTTCTGCAAGTCTCCCCGCATTCCTCTTGACCTCTCAAGGTCTTTTGCCCCAACCAGTGCCCAGACTCCTACTACATGCTGCTCCCAACCTACACTCCAGAAGGTTACCTATTGTTTGCTCGGCAGCTCCAGACTATCTCTCTCCTGGCCAGACAAACGAACTTCCCTATTACCCAACGGCTCAAACATACCATCTTTAATAGGTCAACTCCATTCCGTATTTGTACTTCTTTGGATTGTCTTTCTCAGCCTTAGTGTGCCATATAGAGTTTCCCTGTATCTTATAGTTGCTCTTTTACCATAAATGCATCCCTCTGTTTAGCTATTGTGTGGTTTCTATCTCCTCATTAGACCCGATCTGTTACAGTATTCTGTGAACTTCCTGGATCTATGGTTTTATGTCTTATAGCATTTTTAGATAATGCTCTTTTACTGTCTCTCTGAATAGATCTTCTGTCCTTATTTCTCTTTTGAAACCTTCTGGAAGTTCAATTACCCATATTTTAGACTATTGATGTCAACTTGCTGTGTTTAGACATTCTATTCTTTCCTTTGTAAATTTTTATTATTTTTTTTTCTGTGTTTTATTCAGGTAATTTTTACGATTCTACTTTCAAGTTCATAAATTATTTTCTTGGCTATGTTAAGTCTACTGATAAGCCTATCAAAGGCATTTTTCATCTCTCTTATCACTCTTCTCACATCTTTTATTTTTAGCATTTCATTAGACTCTTTCTTATAGTTTCCATCCCTCCACTAAAATTTTTCATCTGTTCATGCAAGTTGTCTACCTTTTCCATTAGCACCTTCAACACCGAGAAAGGCTTACCCTTACCTCCTGCCCATCCTCAAACTTCCCTGTGAGTGTGTGGTGGAAGTCCACAAAGAAGAGCCTATGAGTGGGTGCAAGCCTATATTTTCCTGTGAGCCCACACTAAGACTTTAGAAACTTAAAAACTTTCACTAAATTCTTATTTCCCACTTGTAACACCCAGCATCTCTTCCTGCATGGTCTTCCAAGGATGACTCAGAACATATGTCCATCTCTCCTTGGAGGTACCTGTCCGTCCATGGATTTCAGGCTACCTGGTTGCCTTGGGCCTCAGTTCTCTGAAGGACTCAAGAAAAGTTACGGCTTTTGTAGTTTATCTAGACTTTTTCTTGTTATTAGGATGAAAAAAAAAGCTCTCATCCTAGAGAGAAGATACACTTCAAATTTAATGCAAAATATTTTATTTTCTCTCATTTATCTCCTTCCAAGTCTGTAGGTAAATCCTATAAATCTATACTTTTTTTTTTTTTTTTTTTGGTTTTTAAACTAATAAGCAATTGGAGAGGCCCAGTCTCAGTGGTATAGACAGTGGTATAGTGATCTGCAGCACTGGAAGTCACATGGTTGACTGTGAGTTTGAACCCTAACTCAACCTAAGAGATGCTAGGAGTGTGTGCCTAAGTCCCTGATTATGTGGAAAGCAGTGTGATGAGACCCTGTTGAGAGTGTCTCTTACTTTGTGCACATACATATGTGTGTACTCTCTGTCATGAAAGAAAAAAATAAACTTAAAAAAATTAAAATATATCATTAAAATTTCTCCCTCTAAGTGGTTAATTACTCCTTACATTTTATCAATATTTTGAGGCATATATGTTGAAGCTATATTAATAAGTGCATGGATTTTTTTTAAGGTTTTTGCCACAGGATGCCTGTGCTGGCTAGACACACAGAGAGAGAGAGAGAGTGAGAGGGAAAGCCAGAAATTACCCTCCAGGGGTTGCTTGCCATGCTACAATCCCTTCTCCATTCTCCTCTTGGGGTTCTGGGTATGGACACACACACGCCCAGCATGATTATTAAGCTACCAGGTCTGGGACTTGAACTGTGGTCGGTCATATGGTAGTTCAGCACCTTAACTACCATGTTACCTGCTGGCCTCTGTGCATAAAATTTTTAAAAGTTTAGTCCTCTGGTTACTTAGATATTTTACAATCAAGCAATATCTCTTTTTATACTTAAAATGCTTTTTTTCTCTCCAATTCTGATTTATTTGACATTAAGAAGTGATAACCCTTCCTTTATTATGGTTAGTCTTTGTGTGTTACCTTTTTCTATTCTTACTTTCCATCCTATATTTTTATACTTTAGATATATCATTTAAATAGTATTTAACTGATCCATTTAAAAAATATGATATGCTTATTTCCTACATTTTTTGAAGATTTTGGCACTGGATTATTACAATGTTATTAATATTCCTTCCGCAGAGTACATTTCAGAAATTCAAACCCATAGATCTACACTGAACTGCGTCATTACACTACAACTTCTGTATCTCTCAAATAAGCAATTGAAATAGCTCTCTGAGCTTGTTTTCTAACATTCTAAGTCTCTTATATGCTACCCTTCCCAATATTCTGTCCTTTAAGTTATATCACAACCTCTGGTCTGTTGATTATGTTATTTTCTCTTAATTTATGAAGCTCTTTTCTGGCTTACTCACTCCTAGTCAAGAAACTAGACAACACTTCTTCATCTCTTCACCTTCAATTTTTCCTCCTCGAATGCTTCTTCTGTACTGTTTCTAGAGTACTTGTTATCACCTGTCTTTTTCACTATTATGAAGTGGTATCACACTGTGGTTTTGATTTGCATCTCCCTAATAACGAGATGTCAAATATATTGTGTGATTATTAACTATTTCTTTGGAAAACTGTCCTTTTAGGTTCTTTGTCTTTTTCATTTTTTTTTATTATTGTATCCAGAGTTCTTTATATACTCTAGATACAAGTCCTATGTAGGATGTACTATTTGTAAACATATTATTCCATTGTGTGGGTTGTCTTTTTACTTGGTTTGTTTAGTTTTCTTTTTTAATGAAGTATTAAATTTTGATGACATCTAAGTTACCTTTTATCCCTTGTGTTCTCAGTGTCAAGGTTATAAAGATTTATTCCTAAATTCACTTCTAAGAGTTTTATAGTTTCAGATCTTAAATTTAGCTCTATGATCCATTTTGAATGAACTGTTGTGTTTTGGTATAATTAAAGGATACAGATTAATTCTTTGGCATGTGTATATTCTGTTGTCCCAGTTTCCAAAACTCTTTTGTGCTTCTTCTCACATGCTGCTTTCTCTGTCTCTAAACTCTTTCCTGTTTGGTCTCCATTTTGGGGGGGAAGATGGGGTTTGCCATAGGATGTGTACATTCACCAGAGAGAGAGAGAGAGAGAGAGAGAGACAGAGATAATGAGAGGGAAAGTGAGAAATCACCCCCAGGGGGCATGGTTACACCATAATCCCTTCTCCTCCATACACCACAATCCCTTCTCCTTCATTGTACTCTCAGGATTTGGGGCATGCATACACACAGCATGATATTCAAGCTCTGGGTCCAGGACTTGAACCACAGTCAATCATGTGGGAATCCAACACCTTAACCATCACACCACCTGCTGGCCCCTATTCTCCATTTTTAAAACTCTCAGCTGCATTTCAAGGTAAACAGTACCTATGTCAAAGTCTTCTGTGATTTCATGTTCTAATTTAGATGTTCCTTTTTGATGTTTCTATAATACTACACAGTCTTCTAGATGAGGGGTCAGCAGACTCTTCTGGTGAAAGATCAATTAGTAAGAATTTTAGGCTTAGTATGCCAATAACAAAATAGAGGAATTTATGTAGGTACCTAACAAGAGAGAAAATAAATTTCCAAAAAACATTTATTGATAAAATTTTAAATATAATAATTCTGTATTTTATTGTAATTTATACTGTAATATTTTTTCCTTTTTTGAATACAAGTCTTTTAATGAGAAATACAGAATTTTTTTAAAGGAAAATCATATTTTGCTTAACTAGAGTCCAAAATTCTGCTCCACAGGATTTCACTGGTGTCCTGTGTTCATCTGTGAAAGCCATTTTTTTCCCCAATGTCACATTGTATGTTTTCATCACTACACTTCAAATCTACATTGTACAAAGTGACCAGAAAGTGTGCTCCAGTAATTGACCGAGCTCTGAGATTGTACCTTTCACACCAGTGTCTTCTCAGGCTCTTTTGATAGTAAACACATTTCTCATTCAAGTAAATTGAAATGCTTCAGTTGGGTTGATGCTTAGGAGTCTCAAAAAAAAAAAAAAAGATATTACACCATCTTTGTTTAGCAATTCAATGTTTATTTCTGTGAAAGCCATTCTAAACTCTTGGACCATACAAAAATATGTGATGGGCCAGATTTGGCCAATGAACTGTAACTTGCTGGATTTACAGAAATCAGTAATTTTAGTCTTTTTTCAAATCTACCACAGTTGAGGGATGGAGGTCAATCCCAGTCATAATTGCGGAAGGCTACCCAGGATTGTCTTTTTTTTTTTTTGGAGAGATTTTTGTCATAGGGCACGTGTACTCTCCAGAAAGAGAGAGAGACAGAGAGATAGAAAGCGAGAAATCACCCCCCAGAGGGGATGGCCACGCAGCAATCCCTTCTCCTCCATTCTCCTCTCGGGATCTTGGGCACACATGCACACATGTCCCATGTGAGTTTAAGCCACCTGGTCCAGGACTTGAACAGCAATTGGCTACATGGGAGTTCAGCGACGTAGCCATTACGCTAACTACTGGTCCCCCAGGATTGTCTTTAAGGAGGGTGAAGAGGCAAGGTTTATAGGGCTTGCAGCTAGGGTTCTGCCAATCTAATCTGTGAGGGAATTTTAAAAGTCTGTGAAAAATAGAATTAAAGTATGAGTTTATTTTGATTTTAACCTTTTTAAAATTCATGTATAGTTTTTCTTATAATGTGCATTTTTCATGAAGTTTTGAAGACCCATTTATTGACTGACATAAAACATTGGGCATTAGGCATGGTGCTGGTGCCTAACTGGTCCTGGTGTGAACTGTGGCACTAGTGCTATGATTCTGGCACTAGTAGTTGGGGTGATGGCTTCCACATTCAACCAGTGGCCTCTCAAATTAGCAGCTTCCTCATCATGCCGGAAGAAGTAGTTTCCTTGGAAGCTCAGGTCTGCAGTGTGATTTTGAGAGTGGTTCTTAGAAGCTGAGCCTTATCAACAATCCTATGGGTTCTCTACATCCTCTAATAAAACATGTTAAACTATAGAAACTGAGATGTTTATGTATAACCTGACCATGATAGGTACATACTGTGTACACAAGTGGTAGGGGAAGTAATTCTGATTCTCTCTATTTATAATCACTACTTTTGATAATTCTTGGATTATTGGATTTCTTATGTATTTTATCCATCAGATTGCAAGCTTTATGTGGGCTGGCACGTTGCCTTATTCATCTCTGAATCACTGCTGCCAGGCAGTCAGTAAAATGGGCATTTCTAAGTTTTTGTGTTCTTGATTAATTTCTCTTTATAAATTTTAACTTATCTCCCAGTAGGTGTTCACAGTGGTAACACAACTAGACCCACATGGGAAAGGTCCTGGGTTTGCATCAAGGGATCTTCCTGAGTATGCAGGGCAGGTATGTGCATGCCTGTGATTAGGCCAGCTGAGACTGGAGGTGGATTGCAGCATGAAGACCTTTTTGGCATGCTCTTATTCCCCCCAAATAAATAAATAAATAAATTTAAAGAAAAAAATATAAGTTCTTTTATGCTGAGAAACTTTAAAATGGAATATTCTAAGTTATGGTGGTAAATTCACAGCAGTATTGATAATTACCAGCCTTGGCAGAGTCAAGGAATTATTAACTCCAGGACCAGGCAGATAATATGAGTGACTTGGGATAGGTACAAAAGAGTAGGGTGGCAGGAACAGAGGAACTTAGAACTTCCTGCCTATCCAAAGGTAGCAGTCACTGCTCAGCCTCAGACAAGAGCTGCCATGTGGGACTAAAGACCCATTTATTATAAACAGCTAATCTGCGTTTTTACAAGGAACCTTCCTGTTTTAAAAATGTTACCACCAGTTAAATAAAATTAAACTGTATTTGTCAGACAAAATAGGACTATAGTCTTGAGTTTGGCTTTTGAGCCAACAGTTTGCCACCTTTGCCTTAAATAGTTCTCATGACACTTCCAAAAGGACTTAAATTGTAAAGTAAGACTATACAAGCACCCCTTGGTATCTATAGGGCATTAGTTTCAGGACCCCCACAGATAACCATGGATACCAAAATCTGCAGATGCTCAAATCTCTTTATGTAAAATGGCATAGGATTTGAACCAATACACGTCCTCCCATATTCTTTGTATCACCTCTAGGTTACTCATAATACTTAGTACAATGTAACTGTTATGTAAACAGTTGTTACACTGTATTGTTGAGGGAATAATGACAAGAAAAAGCCTGTACATGTTCAGTACAGACACAACCGATTCTTTTTCTAAGTATTTTCAATCTGCAGTCAGTTGACTCCACAGATGTGGAAGGCCAACTGTACGCAATGAGATTTGTTCTTTCTTAGACCTAATACCCGCAGATGGTCTGTTGCTTGGAATAGATGTAAACAATGGAAGACTGTTAGCCCTTATGGAAAGTGTGAAGTCACTATTGTGGTCTCTAGTGTAGAGGTAGTTGTCGCTGGTCCTGGGTTAGATGAAAAGGCTACAAGGCAATGGTAGGGCTTCACTGGAGTTGGTGGGGAGGGAGGCTGCTAAAGTGGTATCTAAAGGGCAAATGAGTTATTTCAGCTGTTACTCAACCAGGGTGTGTTGGAATGAAGAAAATGTTCAGGGGCAGGATGGAGTGGTTTGTAAGAGTAAAAAAAAAAAAAAAAAAAAGTGGTCATGGGCCTCGTGAGGAAGGGGAAAGCCTTTCTAGAGACTGTATGGAGGATAAATGAGCAGCTGCAGAAGAATTAATTAAGAAGCACTCTCCTTTAGCTGTGAGTGAAATGAAGATACACATCTGCCCACTGGTAATTGAGGCCTGGGGACTGTCAGTCGCAAAATGTGAGCTACAGGCTGAATGTGCATTCTGCAGTTTCTGTTCTCCACTCCGCCTTTTCCTCTCACCTCGTTTTGACAATGCAAGCGAGTGGGGAATGTTGACTTGTCAGTGTAGTAGAGATTCCCAGTGTGCTGGGTGAAGATGTGCAGAGAATTGGGAGGTTCCCAAAATAATACACTGGAAGTTCTTCTCTGCATGACCACAAACCACGTCAAGACTCTAATGGCATAGCCTGCTGAGTTAGAAAAAGGCTTCCAGAAACCACAGGTTTAATCTAACAATAAACAGCTTCTCAGGATCTCTTAGACACGGCTGCATAAATCTGACTGCTTAAAAATAGATGTGCAGAGAGCCTTGCTTCACTCCTTGGCGTTGTACACAAGCTGGAAGGGCCACTGATTATACTTGAACCATCCCCTGGGTCTCCAGGAAGTTCTGATGGGAGATCAGCATGGACATGAGGCTTCAGGCAGGAGACTCCCCGTGTCAGGTGTGGGACTGACACAAAGGCTCAAGTGGACACTTGGGTCTTATCTGCTGAACTGCTCCTGTTTCCAGAGTGTCCTGAACCTACCCCTTGACATCTACTCTTCTGAAGGCTTTTGCCAATTTTGCTCCCCAATCCCAAACTCCTCAATGCAGCTCTTTGTATATTTGAAACTATAGCTATATCCTTTGCTTACCTGATTGTCTTCAAGGAAACAAGAAGATCCAGGTTTCATCACCTATGACCCATATGAAATATGAGGACTTCAAAGAGTTTGGAGATAAATGGAAGAGAAGTGTGAGTTTATTTCGGTGCAAAATACTTGGAAATTCATGCATAGTTTTTTCATAATATGTACTTTTCACGAATTTTCTTGAAGACCTTGTAGTGCCCATGCTTCCACTAATCTAGTCACCCTTTCCCAGATCCATCTCTACATTTATTCAACACAGATCTGTGCAATACTCAAAGAGGCTCTTTGTAAGAGTTAGGGAAGGTTTGGTATTTTAGGGAACATGTGAATCTGAGCTTGTAAAATAAGAAGTTTACCAAAGAATGGGTAATGTTCCCAAGAGATGAAATCAGGGCATATCACAGAGAAGAGGGAAATTCTTTCTTGGTCCCATGGGACCAAGAGGGCCAAGAATGCTGAAACTTCACTCTGTATCCACAACTTCCAAATAGAAAAAAGTAATTGTCCCTACCCTGTTCAGAAAGAGAGTGAGAAAAATGTTCCAATGAGGACAAGGATATATGTTGTTGGTTTGGTACTACATGCCCAGAAAATGTAATAGTATCTACAACACTGAGCTCAGTAAACAGTCAATAAATACGCAAACAGATAAATGGAATCAAGTCAGTGCTAAGAGCAGGAACCAGGAAAGAGCCATTTATTGGGGCTTTCAAGAGCTTCTCCCTAGGGGCACAGTGGCCATAATGTATGTGTGTGTCTGGGGAAGGTAGACAAAGATGAAGTGAGAGGACTATCAAGATGGGGCCTGGCGCACAGATCCATCGAGAACAGGGAGAAGCATAGTGGGATCACAACAGGGTGACCTGGGAAGGCTTACGAGAGCAAGAGGCAGCCGCAAACTTGCACTTAATCCATGCTTTCAGGATGAATGAATGAATCTAAAGTGGAATAATGAAAGGAAACAAATAACACAAAAGGAGACAAAGCTTTTTAGCCAAGTTTTAATAAAATAATAAGGAGACAGAATAAGGCAAGTGTAAATGTTAAGCTTCTTTCTACACAAATAATACACAAGGGCAAATCAGGTCAGAAATTAGTAAGATTAGTTCATATCTTTTGTAATACTAGATACTAATCACTCCACATTTGTTTACATGCCAGAAGTGCTAGGTGACAGGGATACAACAATGTCCACACTATTATTAATAGCACATTTAATGTTTGCAGATGGTAGTTACAGTACTTACAATACACCTCCCCTTCCATTTAATAGATAGATAAAGAAGTGAGACGCAGCACAAATGGCACGATATCGTTGTGTGATGCTGGGATCATGAGGGAGGACCTAGAGTTAGATCTTAGATTGACCTCAATACAACTGGTATACCTGTGATTCCAGGGGGAGGGATTGTAGCATAGTGAGACCCTAGTGAGGGTAACTCTCTAAAACAGAACAAAACTTTAAAACAGAAAGAAAAATAAGAAAAGAAAATGAGAAAAGAGAAGGAAACGGCTTGCCTAAGTTGCACTGCTTGGAAGTAGAACAGTTAGGATTGGGGTTTATACCCAGCCTTCTGGCTCCAGAGCCCACTATCCTACCCACAGATTACACTTGAACCATCACCTGGGTCTCTGCATACTTCTAGGGACCAGTGAATTGAAACCCAGGGAAGAGGTTCTGGCTGCTGATAAGGTAGAACTCCAAAATGGGCTCTTGGCTTCCTTCCTGAAATATCCTGGAGATTTCCCAGGAGCAAGAGTTATATTGGCATTATACTTCTTAAGAGCAACACTAAATTTAAATTATAAATGCACACGTTCTTTGACTCAGAAACTCCCCCTTTACAAATGTATCCTTCAGTTATATCTGGATCCATATAAAAGACAAAAGGGCAAGGTTAATTGCTTCAAAGCACTTGTAATGGCACAAGCCAGGAAACTACTTTTATGTCTACCCATAGAGGAATGGTAATGGGACAGAAGAGTAGTGATCTAGAGAAAAGGTACTGAATCCATATCTCATACCATATACTTGAGTAAATTCCAAATAAATGCATATTTAAATGGAGATCAGAACACAAAAAGCACTGGAGAAACATGAGTGGAGAATGCCTTTTCTAACTAGGATACAAAATCCAGAAACCATGAGAGAAAGATGTATAAATTCTATCACCTACAAATTTTATGTATGACTTTAAAAAGTCAAAAGTTGGGCCAGCCAGTGGTGTGGTGGTTTACAAATGGCCAATTGTATGTTTTGAGTCTCAGACCCAGTTGCATGAAAAATACTCAGGGTACATGTGCAGGTGTGCCCAAAATCCTGAGAGGAGAATGGAGAAGAAGGGATTGCAGCATGACTCCTCCCCTGGTGGGGAGGGTATAATTTCTCACTTTTCCTATCTCTTTTTTTTTTAAGAGAGATTTTTGCTATAGAACACATGTGCTTGCCAGAGAGACAGAGAGAGACAGAGAGACAGAAAGTGAGAAATTGTGATATGGATGGCCATGTCACAATCTCTTCTCCTACATTTTCCTCTTGGGATTTTAGGCATGCAAGCACATGTGCCCAACATGAGTTTTAAGTCATTGGGTCTGGGGCTCAAACTGTGGTCAACTATGTGGGAGTCCAGCAACATAACCATTATGCCATCTGTTGGTCCAACCCTATCTCTCAATCTGTCCCCCTCTAGGAAGTGCACATACCCTACGGCAAGAAACAAAGAGTCACTGCTGAGCCAGAAAGAAACTTGTAACTTTGGTTACACAAAAATCACTAATTTACTTAATGTATTAAACATCTCTTTTTTCAAACAATTATTTATTTAATTATATTTATTACTATTATTATTTTTAATTTGACCAGAGAGAGACAGAGAGAGAGAGAGAAAGAGAGAAAGCAAGTTACCAGGTCCAGGACTTGAACCAGTTAATCATGTGGAAGTCTAGCACCTTAACCACCATGCCAACAGGGACATCAGTTGATATGGAAGTTAAGGCAGCTGGATCCCACATGGCTGGCTCTGGTTTGAGTTCTGGACCTGACTGCTTGAAAATCAGTCTGGGTGCATATGCCTGCATGCCCAAAACCCCAAGAGGAGAATGGAAGAGAAGGGATTATTAAATCATCTTGGGGATGATTTCTCTCTCTTTCTCTCCCCTGTTTCATTCTCTCTCTCTCTCTCTCTTTTTTTTTCTCTCTCCCTCCCTCCCTCCCTCCCTCCCTACTGAGTACATGCATCCTATAGCAAAAATAAGCAAGCAAATGAAAACAAAGTCTCTACAAATTTATATATAGACCAACAAACAGAAAGCCATAAACCCACAATTCACAGAAAAAAAAATACAAGAGGTTTTAAATTATGAGGATTTTACAAATTTTGTTTTGTTTATAAAATTTTTTCCATGAGGAAGACAGAAGGGGATTAGAAAGAGAGAGAGAGAGAGAAAGACATTGCCCCCAACAGGGTATTGATGCCAGGATCCACTGCCAACCCTCTCCCAGCCCTGGATCATGTGCATACACATGCCTCACATACTCAAGGAGGTCTATATACTTGAACCAGGAAACTTCCCATATGGAATTGCCTCACAGAGCAGTAAGTTTTACTGTTGTGCCACCATATGGCCCCCACTTGTTTTGATATGTTGTATTTTTCTTCTCATTCAGTTCAAAATATTTTTAATTTTATTGTATTTTCTTTTTGGCTTGCTTAGAAATATATTAGGGATCCTGAAATTTCTCTTTTGGTTCTTATTATATAAATTCCATTGTGATCAGAAAATATATTTTGTTATTTTAATTTTGAAAGTTGTGACTTGCTTGATAGTCCAACATATGATCTATACTGGTAAATGTTCCAGATGCACTTGAAAACAATGTACAATCTTCAGATGTTGCATGCATTATTCTCTTGTTAATGTTTATTCATTTATTTCCTCTGAGAGAGCGAGCAAGAGCAAGAGAGAGAAACAGCACCCCCAACAGCGCCCGGACGCCATGATCACTCCCAGCTTTTAGCAAGCCCTGGATCATGGGCATGCATATGCCCAGCATCCACAGAGAAATCTCTAGACTTGAACCAGCAACTCACTCATGTGGGTCAGTCTCACAGAGCATCATGTTTTACTGTTGTGCCACTCTCTTGCCTTGAGTGCAATATTTTCTATATATCATTAAAGTCATATTTTTTGTCTAAAGTTCAAAACTCTCATATCCTCATCATTATTTACTTTCTTGTCCTACCAACTACAGAAAAGTATATTAAAATTTAGAAATACAATGGTAGGCTTGTTTATTTCTCCTTTTAATTAAGTCAGTATTTATTTTATGCATTTTAAAACTATGTTGTTACGGCCACATAAATTAAAGATTGCTACATTTTCCTGTTGAGTTGACCCTTTTCCTCTAATAATGTTTCTTATCTTAAAGTCACTTTACATTGATATAACTACACCACTACACCAATTAATGGGATATATATATATATATATACACACACACACACACACACATATACACACATACACACATATACATATATGTTTTATCTTCAATGTTTATCTTCATTTTATCTTCAACGTTTTTGCGTCTTAATATTTAACATGCATCTCATATAAGCAACATATATTGGATTTATTGGATTTTGATGTTTTTAGTCTGAATATTTGGTCCACTTAAAGGTAACATAATTACTTACATATCTGGACTTAAATATACCCTTTAATCAGAACTTCTGAGAAAATGTAAAGGCTTTACAATACTTAAACTCATTTGATTTCCTTTCCTTTTATACTATGGTTGACATGCTTTTAAATAAGTATATATTTAAATCCTACAATATATTTCCTTATCAATTGTTTTAAGCATTTAAATTCATTATGTTTACCCACATATGTACCACATCTTTACCCTTTATAGTTCTCTTCATTCCCTTCTCAATTATCATCTTTCTATCTGGGATCATTTTTCACCTGCCTGAAGAACTCTTTTTAGTATTTCTTTCAGTTCAGGTCTGGTAGCAAAAAAAACCTCTCAGTTTTATGTGTCTGAAAATGTCTTTATTTCACCTTCATTTCTGAAGGATATTCTTTATGGGCATAGAGTTTTTACAATGACATTTTTCTTTTTTGAACACTTTGAAGATTCCATCATTGTCATCTGACTTTTACCATTTCTATTGAAAAATCACCTGTCAGTAATAGTAAGTTTTTGAAGATAATCTCTTTTCTTTCCTTTGTGTTTATGTGTGTGTATGTGTGTGTGTGGTACAGTGTTTTAGACAGAGTCTCTCTGTGTCATGGTCCTCCTGCCTCAGCCTCCCAAGTACCTGGGGCTGTAGGTGTGCACCATCATGCCTGGCTTTTTTTGGTGAGCCAGGAATCAAACCCAGGCCTTTCATGTAGCATCAGCCTGCCTATTAGCAGAGTCCAGTGCATGCTACCAGGGATGGGTTTATGTGTTGTTTTTCTTCTAGTGGTTTTAAGATTTTTTTCCTTGTCTTTAGTTTTTATCATTTTTACTATAATGTACATAGTAAAATGATTTTTCTTTGTATTTATTCTTACTAAGGTTCATTGAGTGGCATGAATCTGCAGCTTGATGTCTTCCACCAATTTAGGAAAATTTTCAGTCAGTGTCTCTTCAGATCTAGCACCTACACAACTCTCTCAATTCTCCTTTGGCTACACTAATTGCACACATGTTTTAGACTTTTTATATGTTTTCCTGTATTTTTCTTAAATTTTCTTTGTTTAAATCTGTCTATCTTCTCTCATTTGTCTTCCAGTCCATTTATCCTATTCTCTGCTATTTCTTATTAATCATTAAACCTATTGAACTATCAGGTTTAGTGATTATGCTCATCATTTCCAGAATTTCAAATTGAATCTTTCTTTAAAGAAAAGTTTCTAGGTCTCTGTTAAATTGTCCTTTTATTTTTCCTTTCTTACTGATTTCCTTGAGACTATCAATCATAGTTCTTTTAAAACCATGTCTGATAACTCAAATTTTGTTCATTTTTGTGTCTGTTTACGTTTCCTATATTTTATATTGATTTTGGTAATTTGATCCCATTATGGAGGACATAGTTAGTAATTTGGGGGGTTTAATTTTCTCCTGTCAGGAATATGTAGCATGGGCTGATGAGTTTCATGTTTATCCATAGTTTTTCCCCATTTCAAGAGCATATCCCTTTAAGGATCTCTACTGGAAGCCAGGGATGTCCACCAAGGTTGGTCCTTCTTTGCAAGCCCTAAACTCCATTTTTTGTCTCTTCAGCACTGTGAGACTGAGAAAAACCTCCAATTAATGTTTTTATCCTTTCAGGTCCTTGAAACAAAGATGCCTTAACTTGTATATTTGTCACTTACAAGTTGGTGAATGCCTTAAGATAAAATTTTATGGAATTCTTTCTTCTGCAATGGGGTTCTTCAAGTAGCTATCTACCCCAGTGTTGTATACTCATCACTAAAAATACCACATTTTCAATGTCATTGCTTTCTCTTCCACCGTTATATTCATTACAGCACACTCCTTGAAGGTAAAATGGTGCCGCCAATATCAGGCTTACTTCACTGTACTACCTTTCTCTCTGAAGTTTTGGACCCTGAGTCTTAGTGGTCTTGGTTAAGTAACCAATACCATTACCTTCGAACAGCTGTTTTGCTCTTCTTTATCTAGCTTTTATAGTTCTTCCTTACAGAAGGTTGCTCTTATAAAAATTACTCCATTGTATCCAGAAGCAGATAGTTAGAAGTATTTTCAAACCAAACTCAAAAGTTTGAAAAGTCAAAGTTAAAAAAAAAAAAAGAATGGATGCAATTATATAAACACTGAAAATTTCTGTTCAACAAAGTATACCATAGATGAATTTAAACGATGAGTGGAAGACTAAGAGGTGATATTTGATTTTTTTTTTTTTTAGAGGTTTTCGCTATAGGGCGTGTGCGCTCGCCAGAAAGACAGTCGACTACGTGGGAGTCCAGCGACATAGCCAGTACACTAGCCAGTACACTAACTGCTTGTCCCAATATTGGAAATTTTTTTAATTGACAGACAGTACATGGGGCACAAGACAGGAGTCCTATTATAAAAAATGGGCAGAAGTTATGAATAAGCAATTCATAGAAAAGTAAGCCAAATGGCCTCCAAGTTTATAAAGAGATGTTTAATTTTCCGAGTGATTAGAGAAACATAAATGAAAACAACAATGGTATACCACTTTGCAGCCATCAAATTGATAAAAATTAGAAAGTCAGATAAATGTTGACAAGAGTTTGGGGGAAAAAAGAACCTTTTATACTGCTGGTATCATCATCCAGAAAAAAATCTGACAGAAGTACTTTTTAACCCAGCAACCCCTTTCCAAATAGTATATTTAGAAAAATTCACACAGGTCAGTGAGGGACCACGGATAAGGGACTTCAAAAAGTCAGTGGAAAATGAATTAAAGTACACTTTTATTTAGTGAAAAATATTGAAATAAATACTAAGTTTTTCCTTAACATGTATTTTTCATGAACTTTTGAGATTCTTTGCATGAGAATGTTTATGTTAGTAATGTCTGAGGTTTAATAAATGGGAGATGTTCGTTCTGACTGTCTATCACTAGAGAAATAAAAGAGTTAGTTGAGGTGTTAAGCAAATTATTAGATTGTAAATACATGATACAGAATTAAAAAATAAGACAGGAGATGTATAGCAGGATGATAATACTGAAGTAATTTTTAAGACATACATATACAAAACAACAGACTATACTTTAAAATATATAGTACATAGAGTACCGTACGCAGTTAGAGCTCAGGCTCTGAATGTAGGTTACCTGGGTTTGTGTCCTCACTCTGCCCTGTACTAAATGAGTGGTCACAGGAAAATTACTTAATGTATCTGTGCCTCAGTGTTCTTGTCTGTTCAATAAGAACAACAAAAGAACTTGTCTTATTTTGTTTAGAGTATGAAAGAAAATTATATTAAAGTGTTAAAGTCTCTGGTCAATACAATTAGAGTTAGGAGTAATATTTGTCTTCAAAAACATACAGTAAAAAAATACACACACACACACACACACATATGTTTGTTTTTGTTTGTTTGTTTGTTTTCCCCAGGTTTTGGCTGTAGAGTGTGTGCACTTGCCAGAGAGACAAGAAGAAGGAAAGTGAGAAATCACACTCATCCCCACCCCACCCACCCCCGGGAGGGGGATGGCTGTGCCACAACCGGTTTTCCTCCTGGGATTTTGGGCACTCAAACATTACACCCAGAATGATTTTCAAGCCACTGGGTTCAGGACTCAAATTGTGGTCAACCATGCAGGAATACAGAGCCTTAATTACTATGCCACCGGCTGGCCCCACAGTAAACTTTTAGAGGTAGTATAGATAGGCAGGATGAAACTGGAGAGTGAGGATGGAGATGAAGGAAAAATAATAAATCAACAGAGATCTTTCATGGGCTGATTTTTATTTATGTTTTATTTTTTTGCTATAGGGCATATGTGCTCATGAGAGAGAAAGAGAGAGAGACAAAGAGGGAAAGTGACAAATCACCCCCCTCTCCAGGCGGGATGGCCATGCAGCAATCCCTTCTCCATTCTCCTCTCAGGATTTTCAGCACACGTGCATGCATGCCCAGTGTGAGCTTCAAGCCACTGGGTCCAGGATTTAAGCCATGGTTGACCATGTGGGATTCCAGGTCTTAACTATCATGCCAAATACTGGTCCCTTATGGGTTGATGTTAACATGTGGCTTGCGTTGATAAGACTGATTAACTCAATTTTCTGAACCTGAGATCCCCTGAATCGGAGAGTTAAACTCAAACAGACCAAAGCTCTGAGTCATGGACCTAGCTATTACTGAATCATGAACCTTCGACATGTTTCTGAGGAAAAACTCTGTGGTTTTATGGCATTTTTGTGGTGTTAGTCCTGAGTAAATTCATATACCAGTTTATCGATTGTGTCTGATTAGGATGTTCTTTAAAAAGCTAATTTCTGGGACCAACAGTGAGTATAATGGCTATGTCCCTGGACTCCCATGTAGTCAACCGTGGTTCGTGTCCCAGACCTGGTGGCTTAAAACTCACGCCAGGCGTGTGTGCGTGCGTGCCCAAGATCCCAAGAGGAGAATGGCGGAGAAGGGATTGAGGCATGGCCATCCCCCTGGGGGGTGACTTCTCGCTTTCTGTCTCCCTGTCTCTGTCTTTCTGGCAAGTGCACATACCCTATAGCAAAAATCTGCCCCCCCCCAAAAAAAAGAGGTGTAACTGACTTACATGAAATAAAAAAATTTACTTGTAGATTATGTCATTTAAACAAAACAAAACAAAACAAATTTCTCTCAAATTGGTTAATTAGTTCATTACTAATCATGAATTAGTTAATTACTTAATGAGTCTCAAGTCAAGAACCTGTTATATTTACAAGCAATTGCTAATCACCCTTGACTTTGAACTTGTAGTCATAAAGAAATTGGCTACTAATTTGGTACCTGCCCCCTACCATGTTTGAAAGAGTCAGAGAAAAGACATTAATGCTTTTCCTTAGAGGTGACTGCACTGAAGCCTAGCAAAGTAAACAAGACAAGCAAATTAAACAAAGCTAAGTACCAGACAGAGGACAGCACACGGAAGGATAAACACAAGGGGTGCACACAGGACATGCTCCAGGTCAGTGAGATAGAGCAGTGCAGCCCTGGGCAGGTCTCTAAAAGACCTCCTCCTAAATGCAAATGCGCTGAGGACAGGCAGGGGGTGAGGGCCACCTTGGGGATCACCCCTGGCAGAAACCTGGATGCCAGCTTTATAGATCAGTTAGGTGGTTCAGATTCCAAAAGCATTTTTGGGAACAGAGAACTCTAGGGAAATGGTAGACTCTGGGTTCATTTTCTTTTAATTAGCTGAAAAACATAACAAGAAAAAGGTCCCTCCCATGGAGGGGAATCAGGGTATCTTCACACATTTCTATTTTTGTATGTTTCCAAAGACCTTGAGACACAAAAATCTAATTTATATAAAAATAGCAATGATGATAAAGGTAGTCTGAATTATATATTGCCTTACATCCAGAGGGCTCCAAGAACTTTTCATACAAACACATAGTTTTGTCTTATGAGGCAAATGTTACAAGCCTTTTTTCCCCCTCTTGAGATAGAAAATAGGCCTTAAGATGTAATGGCGATATCCAACACAGGCTAGAACCAGGCCAACTAATCATGAACCCAGGGCAGTGTGTGATAACAAGGAAACTTCTAGCTTTCAGGGACCTGAAACCTGAGGTGAGAGGCTGCAGTTACAAATGGAAACTGACCTTGCTAAGTATCTGCTTGTGCTCATACCTTGCTAGAAGTTCTATGTCCATTATCTCAGTTAATGCAATCACATCTCGAATTAAGACACTTTTACAAAATGGACTGAGAATCAGAAAACAACATGTTTAAGGTAAAATCCAATACAGTTAAGTTACAAAACTGAAAATTAGAATTAGACTAGGAATATAAGCCCAAGACTTTCTCACCATACTCTTCCCCTTTGCCATGTTCGATTTTGGAATTTCCGAAAATATCATTAGACTTAAAAATTAAGTGCATCATACTGGATTTTTTGCCTTCTAAAAATCCCCACATGGTGAGACCAGCAGTTGGCATAATGGCTATGTCGCTGGACTCCCATGCAGTCGACCATGGTTCAAGTACCGGACCCAGTGGCTTAAACTCATGCCAGGCGCATGTGCGTACATGCCCAAGATCCTGAGAGGAGAATGGAGGAGAAGGGATTGCGGCATGGCCATCCCCCCTGGGGGGTGGTTTCTCACTTTCTGTCTGTCTCTGTCTTTCTGGCGAGTGCACACGCCCTATAGCAAAAACCTCTCCAAAAAAATCCCCACATGGGGCTGACCCTGTAGCCTAGTGGTTAAGGGAGTTAAATTCCACATGGCTGACCGGTTCAAATGGTTCAAATCCTGGTCCTGGGGGCTTGAAAATCATGCTGGACATGTGGGTGCATTCCCCCAAATCCCTTCACTTTGCTGGGAATGGGGGGGAGGTGCTTCCTCTTCCCCTCCCACTGCCCTCTCACCTCCCTTTCTCTCTCTAGCAAGCACACATGCCCTCTGCCGATTATAAAAACCTCCACATGAATCCGATTGCCTTGTAATACTGTTCTTATAATGTGGGTATGATTTAGAGAAATTGTGGCATGTAAATGGCCCCTACCTGTTCCACTTCACCTCTTTTCTGACTTCTGGTATTATCAACTCCTTGCTGTTGAAATATCAACTTGTTCTAAGGACCACTATCTAGACAGACTAAGGCAATTTTTTCTTCCAATTTTTTTTGGCAGTTTCTAGAACCCATTACATAGCCACAGCCTCTCTGACCCCTTTTGAATCTGCGCATGCTCAGGATTGGAGTAAAATAACCCCTCTTCCAAGGAAACATCCCTGGGCCTCCCATAGGATTCCTGCCTTCCTCTCTAGAACTAGTTTACAAGGAAGAGAGAAAGGGTAGCTCTAACCCCAAAGCAAAAGAAACTTGGGCTAATAGGGAGGTCAAAGGAGTCAAACAATGAGGACAGAAGCAGCTCCACGAGTAGCCACTTCTTTAGAAAGGCTGTGGAGAGGCTTTCCTTTTCTCTTTTCGGGGATGTAGGGATGTAGGCAAATGCAGTGAGAGCCATCACCAGGGAACTGACTCCCAGATTTTGTTCAGGTAACCATTTGCCTCCAGACTCCCAAATGACATAGCAGTAGTCCATCCAAGGAAGGGTTATTCAAGCCAGCACACCTAGGGAGATGTTGATGTTATGGCAGCTCAAAATGGTTCTAGGGAAGACTTGAATGTCAGCAGAGAAGAGTCTTCTCTGCTACAAGGAATCTGCTTTGGGGGAAGGGCTCTGGGTAGCCCCTCCCTGGGACAGGTGGCAAAGGTCCCTCCTTGGAGCCAGTGGCAAATGAAAGCTGACCTGATGAGTCTTCAAAATGCTCAAGCCGTGTTTCTCCTGTGATGCAAGGGAGCCATAGCGGTCTGAGAAGGCGTTGTCACACGCACAATACTCTGTAGTCCACTGGAATTTGTTTTCTGTGCCATTAGTTTATCATTATGACAGTGTGGCCTGGACTGAAGGACTGGTCATAAATATTAACAGACATTTGGAAGGAGAAAACGCTTCCCTGACTATCTGTACGGGCAAGGTCTTTATGTAGGAGAATTGCTTCCACTTGCTTTAACCCACAGAACAGTTCTGGCAGGATGGAAAGGGGCCTTGGGTACGACCTTCTTCAACCCTTTCATTTTAGAGATGATGGACACTGAGGCAAAGGGACTCATCTGACGTCACACATGGATCTGTCAGAGGGCTGAGAACAAAACCTATGTTTCTGACTCCCATTCTCATGCAATTCCAAACTATTCCTTACTAAGAACCTAGGTAAGAGGAACCGTTTCTAGAGTTATAAAATATAGTAGGGTGAAAGAATATTGCTAACAATCATTTATTATATATCTCAGAGTAACTAAAAAACAGGATTTTGCAGTTTCTACCACAAAGTAATAACAAATGGTTGAGATGATGGATATATTGCCTACCTTGAATTAGTCACTACATCCTACTCTTGCGTGAAAAATCACATCGTTCCCCACAAATATATGCAATTAAGTATGTCAGTTGAGGGGAAAAAAAAAGGCAAAAAGCTAAGCATCATTCTCGATTCCTCTCCTTTCAGTGCCCCCTCCCCACATCCAATCCATCACCATAGTCCTCTTGAGAATTCATAAGCACACTCTGAAGCGGCCCTGTCCTCACCATACACCTCACTTTCCCTCTGATCCAAATTGGCTCATGCTGGGCTATTCTCTGACCCAGAATGATCAAGTCAAAGCTCCCTCTTGTTCCTTTCACTACCTATCCACACAGCCACCAGTCAGCCTTGGAAGCCATGAATTCAACAAGGGCATGCTTCTGTTTAAACTTCCAGCAACTTCCCACCACAAGAAGAATCAGGTGGCCTGATGTGCCTGATCTGCCCCTGATCTGCCCCTGCTCAGCTGTCTGCTCTGTCTGGGCCTCTCCCAGTGAGCTCTACCCACACCAGCTCTCTTGTTCTGGAACATGCCAAGTGATTCCCACCTTAGGATTTGTACTTGCTGCTCCTTCTGCACAGAATGCCATTCCTGCAGTTCTTTATAAAGCCAGCTCCACCTTGTCATTCCTTTCCCAGCCACTTTACCTCCTCCAAGAAGCCTGCCTTTACCAGCCTATCGCCCTGTTTTATTTCCACCATACCTCTTTTTAAAAAGAAGTTTATTTATTTTTATTTGTTAATTTCTCCCATGAGTGTGTGTGAGAGAGAGGCATCCCCAAAGGATCTTGATGATGCAATCCTCCCCAGCTTCAGCCGGCCCCAGCTCATGGGCTGCTCATCTCTGGAGCACTCAGGAAGATCTCCTGATACAAACCCAGACTCTTCCCATATGGGTTAGCCTGAAACCTGCCTGGTACACAGTAGGCTCTTAATAAATATGAAGTAAATGACACTGCTAAGAGATGGCCACTATAGCTACCTCTCTGGCATGCTGCACCTATGATTTTTTGCATGACACAATGGAATTTGATCAAAGAGTTCTAGCACTATGTAGAAGTACTTCACTCCTAGTAAAGAAGTAAACAACAGACACAAGGCTTTCGAGCTTCTGTGAGAACTCCATGAGGAGTTTGTTTGTTAGAGTATCTCAAAATATAGTCTTTGGACTTGAACGTGGCACATACCATACTAAAACCAAACAGATAAAGCCAGCAGCTTTGGCTCACTGGCTTGTTCTGAGTGTCTCCCCCTGAGCCAGCATGTGAAATCAAATGCTTGACTTTGAAATGCATTTGAGTGACCTGTGCCGTTATAGATCTTCTTTCTTGGGCTTTTTCTGTGCTCTGGTTTGTTAGACTGCTGCAGTCTTTTCTTCCCTCCTGGGAGGCAGACTCAACCCATCCATCACTTGCCCAAACTAACAGCTGCAGCTGCAGATTGCAGAGGGAGAACCAGGGCAGGACCACCCCCGAACGAGAGCCTGCTTTCTGGGGCATCTTAAAGGGAAACCACTGCTCCCTGAAGCATGAACAATGACCAGTCTAGCCATCCCAACAGCTTCCTTCTTATATCTCAATCAAGTCACTGATCTGTTGAGTTGAATACACTGCTTGAAATGGCTAGGTTGAAGAACTCAGAGGCAGCTGGGCAGCACTTTCCTGAGCCATGAAATCTTCATGTTCAGTGTGTTCACATTCTTGGCTCCACCCTGATGCCTCAACATGCTCAGTGGCTCCCGCATATAAATAACTCCAATCATTCCTTCCTTTATGAAGTCTGCCCCTTTCACCACTTCCTCCCTGCCCCCCATCTGCACTGGTTCCCTCGGTCCTTAGACTATTGCAGGTTAGTTTGACTGATACCCTAGGCTCTGGACTAGTCCACCTTGTACAGTTTGCCAGATTATTCTCTCTCAAGCCAAGTTTCCACCACGCTCTTGTCAGCTCAGCCATGGTGGGGTCCCTGCATCCTTCTCACCATCACATTCAAAGTCCATCCGTTCAGCTTTCTCATCTCTCCGGTCATCTCCATAGTCTTTGATTTCTCTCATGGTAGGGTGTGCTTCCCTCTCTAAACTTTTTTTTTTTTTTGAGAGTTGTTTTTCGCTATAGGGAGCGTGCGCTCACCAGACAGACAGAGAGAGACATAGAGACAGAAAGCGAGAAATCACCCCCCCAGGGGGGACGGTCACGCCACAATCCCTTCTCCTCCATTCTCCTCTCGGGATCTTGGGCACGCACGCACACGCTCCCGGCGTGAGTTTTAAGCCACCAGGTCTGGGACGTGAACCGCGGTTGACTACGTGGGAGTCCAGCGACATAGCCACTACACTAACTGCTGGTTCCCTCTAAACTTTTATAAATGTACTCCTTTGGTGTCTCAGTCTTCCACGTTTTCTTCAGAAAAATTTTAAATTTATTTATTTATGTCTTCCATGAGCAAGAAAGACAGTGAGGCAGAGAAAAACAGAGATAACAGAGTCTTGATGCCACAATCTAACCCCAGCCTCGGGCAGCACTGGATCATGGGAACAAGCACGGCCAGCGTACCCAGACAGGTCTCTCGACATGAACAGAGGGCCTTTCCATGTGGGTCAGACTTGCAGAGCTTTACCTTTTACCACCACACCACTGTCCAGCCCTGTCAGTCTTCCATAATTTCTACCTTCACTTGCTGGTGCCATGACTTATCTCCATTATGTTGTTCATCTTCATACTCTACATAGCCTCAAGCCCTGCACTGTGTAAGTAGATGCCTTCAAGATACACTTATCTTTAAAAAATGAGTATATTATTTCAAGGGGTTAAATGTTCACTCTAGGCCACTAAAGTGGCTGTATTTGGGCAGAGAAAAGATACAGTTATGTCTTTTTCTCCATTATACCTTTTGTGAAAGGTCTGTTACATGTTTTAATACATACTCTTTTTATAGTGCTTTTAACATTCTAAGGTGCTTTCACATCTTTTATGGCATCTTATCTTCATAATAACTCTTCTAAGATGTGTATAAAATGTTTTGGATAATTGTAAATATAATTTCCCAAGAAATAAGCGTCTACTGAGTGCCGTTTGTATGTTAAGCCTTGTGCTGGGACCTGGGGATCCAATGGTTAGCTGGGTTTGCAGGATTATGATAACCTGACAAGTAAAGAAGTGCTTTCCATATTGCGTAGGAAGTGTTCTGATGAAGCTGGGATACATTTCTACAGGGGCACATAGAATGGACCTGTCTTCCAGAATGGGGGACAGATAGGGAGGAACTAGCCAGGCAAGATGGGATTGGAGGCTGGCAATACAGACAAAAGACACAGCAGAGATCAAGATGTAAAAGAGGGCCTGTCTTACTGGAACAACTGCAATGAATTCATTATTGCTAGAGATTCGAGGATGGGAATGGAGAATGACTGCTATTATTTTGTGGCAATTATTACTATTCTTGAATTTACGATGTGGAAACTAAACTCAAGGAAGGGAAGTAACTTTAAAACTGGCTTTGAAGAACTAATACAAACCCCATATCCCTTTGGGAAAGACCCCATGAAATCCACAGTTCTAATCACTGTCTGGGTGCAAGCCAAGCTTATTGACACAACCTTCTCATTATAGCTCAACTTACATCAGAAGTTCTTGAATCTTCTGATTCCTGGCACTTATTCTTCCCTAAGGTAGTTATCAAAGAATGTAAAGGGGATTCTGAAATACTGGGAGAAAGGTTTATAAATATTCTTAGACTTTGATCATTAGTTAAACATTCCTTCAAAATGTTTTCAGTGGGTAGCTGAAGTCCAATAAATGTGTGAGTGTGAATCAAATTCCCCTAATTTCTTCCAATACTTCTTATGGGCTCCAGTTAAAAAGAATATACAATAATATAAAAATAATAATTATTTCAAGACCAGCAGATAGCATAATGGTTACATTGCTGGACTCCCTCATAGTCAACTGCTGTTCGAGTCCCAGACCTAACAGCTTAAAACTCATGCCAGGTGCATGTGCATGCATGCCCAAAATCTCAAGAAAAGAGTGGAGGAGAAGGGACTGCAGCATGGTCATTCCACCTGGGGGGTGATTTATTGCTTTCTATTTCTCTGTCTCTCTAGAAAGGCCATGTACCCTACAGCAAAAATCTTTCTCTAAAAACAAATAAAATTATTATCATCATTATTTGCATGATGCTTGATTCTTTACACAATAACAACCATAATAATAGAAAAGATAGACAACAATTATTAGTATGGCTAAATAAATGTTAAGTGCCCTGCAGCTAACTGTACTATGAGCCCAAGAGAGATTCTATTATCACCTCACTTTACATTTGAGGAAACAGAGCAACAGAAAAGTAAAATAACTCATCCAAGGCCATAACTATTGGGTTGTCATGACATATTTTTTCTGTTTCTCTGTGCAAAAATGCATCATGTGTTTCAACAACCCAGCAGTAGGATGTCATTAGCACTCTGCCCTAGTCACTCTGCTAGATCTTTGTATAGACCAAGCTTACCTATTTTTTTCTTGTGATCTTATCTACCTTGAGTTTCGAGGAAGAGAAGATATTACAACTACCACATTTTTTGCATAGTTTAGAAATTGAGTTTCTGAAAAACACAGTAGCTTGCTTACAGTCCCTCTTTGCAGTTCCTTGACCTACATTTCCAGCTCAGCAGTCTCGGTCATCCTGTTTGCTGGTTTGCAAAAAGAGTTGGGTTTCCTCCCCAGGTGGGAGTACCCCAAAATTATAGAAGCAGAAGCATTTGTCGTCTTCTTCTAGTGAGGATGATGATGGAACTAGTGTCTTATTTTATATATACTCAGTACATTTCTATTTTCATCTTTACTCTCCATGATGTCTTTGAAAAATGGACAGAAATGGATTTTTTTTTTTGGGGGGGAGAGATTTTCACTGTAGGGCGCATGTGCTCGCCAGACAGACAGAGAGAGACATAGAGACAGAAAGCGAGAAATCACCCCCCAGAGGGGATGGTCACGCCGCAATCCCTTCTCCTCCATTCTCCTCTCGGGATCTTGGGCACGCACGCACACGCGCCCGGCGTGAGTTTTAAGCCACCGGGTCCAGGACACGAACCGCGGTCGACTACGTGGGAGTCCAGCGACATAGCCATTACACTAACTGCTGGTTCCCCAAAAATGGATTTTTTAACCCATTTGGTTAGATGAGGCAATTGATACAGGTTTCATAACTCACTGAAACAGTTTTATCTGTAGTGGAAAAGACAGACCATAAACTAATAAAAAGCAAATACATGTTACGAAAGAATGTGAAAAAGCAATTTGAAAAAGAAAGAAAGAAACCAAGGCAGAGAAAGTGGGTAAGAAACTTTAGGAGAGAGGAAAGGGGAAGGAGTTGCTACTTTATATGGTGTGATCAGCCAAGATCTCTCTAACTTATGAGAAAGACCTAAAGAGGACAAGGGAATGAGCCCTTAGGTGTTTGAGGGAAGGGCTTTACAATGAGGGGAGGTCACAGTGCAAAGTCCTGCAGCAAATACCAGCTTGGTGGGCTTTAGGAGCAGCAAGGAAACCATGTGGCTATAGCAGAGTGAGAGGCAGAGAAGACAGAAAGGCTAAGAGGTACATCACACAGGGCTTCACAAGGCAAAGCATCAGAGGGGACGTGAGCATGCAAATACCAGCTTGGTGGGCTTTAGGAGCAGCAAGGAAACCATGTGGCTATAGCAGAGTGAGAGGCAGAGAAGACAGAAAGGCTAAGAGGTACATCACACAGGGCTTCCTTCACAAGGCAAAGCATCAGAGGGGACATGAGCATGCTGCAGCCCTTTCTTCTCTCTTCTCTATCCTGCTGGAATTTGGGGCATGCATGCACACACATCTGATGTGTCTCTCAAGCCACTGGAGCCAGAACTCGAACCACAGTCAGTCGTGTGAGATCTGACTCCTTTAACCACTAGGCCATGGGGCCAGCCACATCTGAAATGTTAATAACAGGAACAAACAAACAAACAAACCAGCCTTTTGGAATGGATGTGATGGTTGGGCATGTGTGTATGCTGTAGGTATGGACCTGCCTGAGAGCAGGGGAAAGACTGAGGCTAACGGGACCTGAAGATGTTCATTATTCTGTGTTGTTCCAATTTAAAGTCTTGATGGTACTTAGCAATGCAGACACAGCAAGCCAGGAGCATTCGTACTTTATTTTCTGATAGTCCCTTCATCTTCCTTCAGGAGTGCTTTATGAACTGGTGGAGAATGGTGAAAGCTAAATGAGACACTGAGAGAGACTCAGTGCAATTAATCATCTTGTTTTGATCTCAGTGAAAGACATGGTCTGGACACCGGAGTAATCTTGCAGCCACATTCAGCGTTGATGGACAATTCGCTTTCATTTTCTGCGAAAGAATTTTGATTTACTTCTTTCAGTAAGGCTGATAGGAGGTTGGTGGGACTGTAACTCTGATTCATGGTTAAACCTAATATTTTGTTTCAACTGTAAGAATTTATCATTATTGATTCCTCAACAACAGAAATAAAGAAGCCTGATATAAAAGTATAAAAAGGAGGGAACCAGCAGTTAGCGTAATGGCTATGTCGCTGGACTCCCACGTAGTCGACCGCGGTTCGTGTCCCGGACCCGGTGGCTTAAAACTCACGCCGGGCGCGTGTGCGTGCGTGCCCAAGATCCCGAGAGGAGAATGGAGGAGAAGGGATTGCGGCGTGACCATCCCCCCTGGGGGGTGATTTCTCGCTTTCTGTCTCTTTGTCTCTCTCTGGCGAGCGCACGCACCCTTCAGTGAAAATCTCTCAAAAAAAAAAAAAAGTATAAAAAGGAAAACAAAACAGTTTAAAAATTCGAAGAAGGACTTTCTCTGTAGTGGGAAACTGAGGGATGAAATATCCCAC
Source organism: Tupaia belangeri chinensis (assembly GCF_000334495.1). Taxonomy (NCBI): domain Eukaryota; kingdom Metazoa; phylum Chordata; class Mammalia; order Scandentia; family Tupaiidae; genus Tupaia; species Tupaia belangeri. Next base: position 5,858,746 of record NW_006159934.1, read on the forward strand.
CCTCTAAAAATTCAAACCTCAAAAAGACACCACCCTCAAACCTTGACACGCCTTGTCCACACCACTGCAAGGGCCTCAGTCTCCCACTGCCTGTCTCCTATATGATTACTGCAAACCTTGAATGCCTTCCCCAGCTTACAATTATGAGCCTCTTATTGAATAACTTTAGTTTTCACGCATATGCATGCAAGTGCCAGGAGGTGAACTGGACAGAAATTAAACTAGTTGGTAGCCTGGATTTTTTGATATTGATTTCTTTGAATAAGGGGAATACATAGGAATATTCTTATTTGAAGACTTGAAATTTTGTTCTTAATTTAATGTGGCAAATTGGGTGTTTGTCGTTTGCACCATTGTACCTGGGACCCCTGTGGTAGTTTATCTTTTTTCATTGTTATAATGAAATATAGGTGGCTACACCACCATTTGTTTCTTCACTCTGTTTTTGATGAATACCTGGTTGCCTCCAGTTAGGGCTGGAACAGTGCTGCTCTAAACTCCAGCACACATTGATCTTGGCAACATTACTCTATTCTCCATCCCTGTACTCTTATCTTTTCCAGAATATCATATAAATACAATCATAAAACATGTATTTTTTAATATTTTTTTTAATTATTTTTTTCTATGGGGCACATGCACTCACCAGAGAAAGGGAGAAAGAGAGAGGAAGTGAGAAAGTTACCCCCCCAGAGGGGTGACCACAAGCCTTTCTCTCCCAATTTCCTCTGAGGATTTTGGGTGCACAGGCACATGCGCCCAGCATGTTTTTCAAACCATCAGTCCGGGACTAGAACTGCAGTCAGCCATGTGATTCAGCTGCCTTAACTACCATGCCTCCAACTGGCCGATAATATGTATCTCTTTATTATTTATTTATTTGTTTGTTTGTTTTATTTGAGCGATTTTTGCTATAGAGTACATATGCTCACTGGAGAGACAGAGAAATTACCCCCCAGAGCAAATGGCCATGTCACAATCCCTTCTCCTCTATTCTCCTCTCAAGATTTTGGGCATGCACACACATGCGCCTGGCATGAGTTTTAAGCCACTGGGTCTGGGACTCGAACCATGGTCAACTGTGTGGGAGTCCAGTGACATAATCATTACATCATCTCTTGGTCCCCACATCTAAGGACTTTGCCTAACCTGAACCATGAAAGTATTCAGGCCACAACTTCTGACCTACCCTCCATGTGTGCTGTGGTTTCCAATACTGGTTCAGTTTACAAAAAGCTTTTGTGTTGGTATTCACATCTGTCCTGTATGTGCCACCCGCTGGCAGGTCTGGAACCTGGGTGATAGTCTACCCTACAAATCAGTTCTCAAAGCCTTTGGCATAGTGTGCAGGGTCAAATCCATGCATGTGCTATTTGGAGGTGAAGGTCATACAACTTCAGGAATTGCTTTTCAGAAGTCCCTTCTCTGTGTGATCTCCAGGCCTCTCTTCCCGGCCTTCTGGCTAGAAGGTTGGATCTTTAGTTTTTGCACCACACCATACACATTCTGCAACTAGTTCCTACCTGCCAGGAACAGGCAATAGAGATAACAGAGAAAGGGGTAAAAAAGAAACAAAATAGAGGATAAAAAGAGAAAAATAGGAGAATAAGAGAGATCCCTCCTGGGCTTGTGGCCTGGAGTTGGACATCATCATGCCTGTGCTCTGCCTCTGACCTCGCTGTTTCAGCAGCATTGAGTCCTGGGGGCAGGAAAGAACGAAAAAGAGGCAAAAAAAAAAAAAAAGGGCCCGTGCCTCGGAGAAAAAAAAAAAAAAGAAAAAAAAAAAAAAAAAAAAAAACAGGGCACGTGCCTCCAGCCTTATCTTGTAGGGGCTTAGTTCCTGTTTCTCAGATGGAAAAAGGGGGACTTCTCTGGGAAGTCTCACTTTCTGTAGCTGGTAGAAACACACTTTGGGGTTGGGCCTGGAAGACACAAGAAAAAATAATAAATTCCAGGTTTTGCCTTTGTACCTTAGGTATTTTTTTTTTTTTTTTTTGATAGAGGAGGGTTATGTGTGGTCCTATTTTCAACAAAGGTAAGAATGAATTGCCACCCCACCCCACCCCCACCCCGCCCATCAGCACAAGATGGCCATGGTCAGAATCCATGACTCATAGAACCAGAATCCATTTCCAGTCCTGATTGCTGTTTATTGCTTGGCAAAATGAAAGTGATGTGTCTTAACAACTATTGGGTCGTCAGAAAAGTCATGACCCATCTTTGCACAGAAAAACATAGACAAATACATCATGACTTTTCCAATGGCTCCACTCTTGCTCCATCCAAGAGCAAACTTCTCCATCACTATTTAGTCATAATAGTAATATTTTTTATTTTACACGAAGTTTACATCATCATTACAGTCACTATCATTACCTCTGAATCAGAAGCCATATTTTATTTATTTGAGAGATTATTTACCCAGAATATTTAAGATATCTAAAAGATTGTTCATTCATTCATTCATTGCCAGGTACAGTTCTAGATCCTGGGCACACACTGATGAACAAGATAGACAAGGCATTAGAAACGGAGCTTATCACCTCTTCTAAACACAGACATTTAAATCTTAATAGAAATTTGCCTACCAAATGTAGTTATAAATAGAAACTACTTGTGCTTGATGTGAGCACAGAGATATATGTGAAGAAAATGTTACCTGTATTTCTACCTCAGAGTCAGCCTCATGGACTGCTAATTCCCAATTTCCTCCCTGCTCTAAAGCACATAACAGCCTATGCTCACATTTGTACTGTACTCCCAAGGTACTGTAACATGAAACTTTCAAGTTTCCTCTTTATCTTATTAAAAGAAATGGAGGAAGGAACATGAAAATGGATGCCAACAACTCTTTGCCATTTTCCCAATCCATCTCCTACATGTCTCTGTCCTGGGCCTAGAAAGAGCTCCCTATGGAATGCATCTCCTAAATAACTTTACTGCTAGCTTTGGCTGGGTTAGGCCAATGGGGACAAAGGCAGGAAATCTGAGGGCGGTAGAAGAGGTTGGCTGAGGAGCTCCTCCCCTGCTTGCTTTCTCAGAGGACTCTGCCCCTCTGGCTGTGCCTGTGTCCCTTCATGACCTCAGCTTCCTCTCAGTGGCACCTCTTCCAGCTCTAAGTTGGTTCTAGAAACCCTTTCCCTTCAGCTCCTGCTGTGGGAACATCTTCCAGTTATGGTAATCTCAGGAGGCCTCATCATCTCTTGTTTGTTCCTTAAACCTGCCTACACTATGTAAATAGTCTCTTCATTAATTCCCTTCATTTGCAGCTGGTGCACTCTGTTCCTTCATAAAACAAGATACAAGTGGCCCAGCTGCAGTGATGCAATGGTAGTATGCCGCTCCCACAGGCTGAAGCCACATGGAAGATCAGGGTTCGGTTCCCTGGTCAACTTGTATATACTGGGCTCATGCCTTGGCTCTTGCTGACTGGGAGGGTTGGGGTAAGAATTGGAGCTTGAGATCCTGTCAAGGGTACTTCTCTCTTTCTCTTTTAAAAGAAAGCAAAGGGAACCAGCAGTTAGCATAATGGCTATGTCGCTGGACTCCCACGTAGTCGACCGCGGTTCATGTCCCGGATCCGGTGGCTTAAAACTCACGCCGGGCGCGTGTGCGTGCATGCCCAAGATCCCGAGAGGAGAATGGAGGAGAAGGGATTGCAGCGTGACCATCCCCCCTGGGGGGTGATTTCTCGCTTTCTGTCTCTATGTCTCTCTCTGTCTGTCTGGCGAGCGCACGCGCCCTACAGTGAAAATCTCTCAAAAAAAAAAAAAAAAAAAAGAAAGCAAAGAAGGAGGGAGGGAGGGAGGGAGAAAGTGAGGAAAGAAGGGAAGGAGAAAAGGTAGGGAGAAAGAAAGGGAGGGAGGGAAGGAAAAAATTTAATATACAGTGTGTTTATGTTGGGGAAATTCATTTTGTATGTTCAAATGATAAACAGTGATTGAATGTAAATAATAATAATAATAATAAAATATATAAAAAATAGGATACAAGCAAAGGGAAATGAAAATGATAGAAATAATCTTGAATTCACTCACATATAGACACAAAAGTAATATTACTAGAAACAAATAACTTGTAACAAATCTCTCTGACTCCATGTTGGGAACTGCTGGCAAAAACATACCAAATTAGTCCCTCTAGGTTTGCTACCAATGTTTTAGTGGATATTCTAGATCATATAAAGAATAAACACTTCCCCACGTTTTAACCTTCCACACTGGTGAGACCACGGGGCTCAAAGGTATGAGGCTGACTAGGAAGATTTCAAATTCCACTAGAAATCTTTCATTATCTAACGACCTTTTAAAATTCCATGTTGGATGCCTTGAGATTTATTTTCTACATCTTATCTACAAATTGCTAAAAATTTAAAACCAGTTTTATCTATAATATAGTATGTCACAGCAAATGTGGGTCTCTCCTTTCTAGTCTTGTACCTGTCTGAGATTGCAGGGGGGGAATAAAAAAG
>NW_006159934.1:5863231-5863502 GCF_000334495.1 Tupaia belangeri chinensis
GAAAACACAGGGACAAGGAAAAGTGAAATCAGAAGAGTTTGGCGGGAAGTTCATCAATTCAACACTTACTCAAATTTTTAGAAATCTTGAAAGGTTCAGGTATAATAAATTCTCATATAAATTCTCAAAGTGGTATTCAAGTTTTAGAATCCCTGAATTCAGATAAACATGAAAAGTTCACTCTTCCCAACATCATAAGGTCACCTGCCCAAACCAGTAAGTTCTAAGGAACTTTCTTTTATTTTTTCTTATCGTCCTCCTTTTGTCCACA
>NW_006159934.1:5863520-5864890 GCF_000334495.1 Tupaia belangeri chinensis
CTACCTCTTGGCCACCCACTTTAATATATGTCTTTCAGTATGCCTATAGCTTTGTAATAACAGGTAATACTTATATGGGCACTTACCCAAACTCCAAATAACACACATGTATTTATTCAGCAAATCTGGATAACAATGCAATGCGATTATCACCATTTTTCCAATGAGGAAATGGAGGCACAGAGTAATTAAATAATTCACCTATGATAAAGGGTAAGTAGTGGAGCTAGAATTTGGACCTATGAACTCTGGCTTCAGACCTGTGTTCTTGGGACCAGCAGTGAGCATAATGGCTATGTTGCTGGACTCCCACGTAGTCGACCGCAGTTTGCGTCCCGGATCCGGTGGCTTAAACTCATGCCGGGCACATGTGCATGCATGCCCTAGATCCCGAGAGGAGAATGGAGAAGAAGGGATTGCGGCGTGGCCATCCTCCCTGGGGGGTGATTTCTTGCTTTCTATCTCTCTGTCTCTCTTTCTCTCTGTCTGGCGAGCACATGTGCTCTATAGCAAAAACCTCTAAAAAGAAAAAAGACAGAACTGTGTTCTTATCCCTTCTGATACACTGCCCTCAAACATGTGTGGTTTTAAACACCCATGTATTTTACATTAATGGATCATGTCATGAATCTCATTCTGTCTCTTACTTTTTTGGCTAGAACAAACATTTTTAAGATTTACCCATATTGTTGTAGGTGTACATCTGGATTGTTGCAAAGTACTTTACATTATACACTTTTATTTACCCATTCTCCTAGGACACCTAGCTACCTCCGACTCATGGTATCACAGACGATGACTGGCAGCCTTCTACACAGCCTTTTATAATTCTGTGCAAGAATATCTCCAGAAAGAATATACAACCTGGAATGGCTGGGCATGTGTATACTTAATATCACTAAATACTCAAGATTGCTCAAGCGACTTTCTAACTAGGTCCAGGAAATATTCATTAATCCACCCATTCATTCACTCACTCATTCATTCATCCCTTTATTGCCTACTGTGTGACTCTCATTCATCCATTTCTTTTTTTTAAATTTATTCATTTTCTACATTAATTCACTATACACCATCACAACACACAAATGAATTTTCCATCCAAAATACCCTGTGCATTGGCTCAATCAAGCACATCAACATACATGTTCTCAGCAAATAATTTTCCAATTCTTATGTCCTGCATACTTTGCCTTTTGTTTTGCCATCCTTGATTCCCCACCCCCCACCCTCTGCTATGTCCCATCCTCCTCCCCCATTGTCCCTGTCATCCCCGATTGCCCTCCGTGCCTCCTCCCTCCCCAAATGATCTGTCAGTGAACTTAATTAGTCTAAGTCTCTCCAATAGTTATCACAGCTGACACATGCCT
>NW_006159934.1:5868710-5875206 GCF_000334495.1 Tupaia belangeri chinensis
ACCGCCGGGGGGGCCCACGCAGGCGCCGCCGCCGAGCCATGCCTCGCAGGGCCCCTCATTCATCCATTTCTTCATTGCCTACCGTGTGACTCACTCATTCATTCATCCCTTCCTTGCCTACTGTGTGACTCTCATTCAACCATTTCTTCATTGCCTACTGTGTGACTCACTCATTCATTCACCCCTTGTTGCCTACTGTGCTGCAGGCACTGAGCTAGGAACTGAAAATATAAACATGAAAAAGAAAGACATCACGCCCAGTCTCACTGTGCTTAGGGTCTAGCTCATTGCCAACTTAAAAGTGCTTCCATTAACTCCACAGGTATGGTGTTATCTGATTTTGTCCTGTGATCCTCATTTTCAAATGGACAACCCTTTACTCCATTTCAGAGTATAAATATATTTAGCTTATTGGACATTTCATTTAAAATACATCCTCATTCATATATTGCAAGTCTGTGCTTCTCAGGCAATATTCTAAATGAGATGGGCTTGGGAACAGCTCTTCCAATATTGACCAATGTAATACTCTATCACCCTCTGGAGAAATCTATAATGAATAAGATGATTTTATTGACTTGGGCTGAACCCAGAATTAGCACCTTAAAAACACTGCAAGACTCTGAGTTAATAGCAACTATTTCTGAGGATTCAAGGGAAAATAGAAATGTCTTCTGGCTCAATTTTTTTTAAGTGTTAGGGGGCATGTGTTCTCACAAGAGAGAGACAGAGACAGAGAGATAGAGATAAGGAAGAAAGCACTCCTTCAAGAGATATATGGCCACTCTGCAATCCCTTCTCTTTCATTTCTCCTGTCAGAATTTTGGACACACCTGCACATATACCCAGTGTATTTTTTCAAGTCACTAGGTCAGGATTCAAACTGTAGCCAGTCACGTGGAATCCAGCTGCCTTAACCACTAGGCTATAAGACCAGCCTACTTTCCTTTTTTTATTTCTTTCTTTTTTAAGTTTGTCTTTAGTTGCTTAGGTATTACTTTTGGAAAGCTCAATCCTGTGTACCATTTCCACAAAACTGTAATAGGAAAATTTAAAACTCCCTTTCATTTGCACAAAACATGATTTTATGTTTGTGAGTCAGGAGTAGCTTTAATAGACATTTAATTTATTCTAGAAAGAAGGATTCCAGAGCCACTATTTAAAAAAAAAAAAAAACATAACCTATTTTCAAAGTCATATTGGTTATATAGCCAATGAGATGAAAGCAATTAGTGGGCCCAGCCAATAATCAACCAGTTAAGAAATTATAAGCCCCATAGAAAGCAATTGCTGGCACCTTGGGCCACTATTTCTCTCTCTGCTCAAATCTGCTCTGCTCCTATCTCTTGGGAATGTACTTTCCCTTTTGCTTAGTAAACTCTCTTTTACTTTCAAAACAAAATAAATAAAAACATTAACTGCAAATAAACATCAAATGTATTTTTTAAGAGAGATTTTTCCTATAGGGTGTGTGCACTTGCCAGAGAGACAGAGACAGACGGACAGAAAGAAAGAAATCATCCCCCCGTTGGGGGGATGTGGGGACATGGCAATCCCTTCTCCTCCCTTCTCCTCTTGGGATTTTGGACACACACACGCACACACACGTGCACACACACGCACCCGGTATGAGTTTCAAGCCACTGTGTCTAGAACTCAAACTGCAGTCAGCCATGTGAGAATCTAGTGACATGATCATTACACCATCTGATGGTCCTCATCAAGTGTATTTTAATGGCTTAGAGCTAACTTCCTATAAACCCATTTCATTCACTTCCTAGAGACTCATTTTTCAACCAGTATATCCACAACCAAAAGAACATCGGTCCAAGTTCAAAGTTAAATATATGATAAGAACCACTTAAAATATTCCCTACCTTAAAATTATTGCAGCCATATTCTGGAACATAAAAGGGTATACCAGGGCTCTAAATAATTTGCCAAGATAACATAGTATTTATAAGCTTAGAGGATTTTCCTTGGCCTTCTTCCCACAGAAAAGGAGAGTAGCCTTCTAGTCAAGATTGTGTGCTTTTTAGAGCTTTTAACTATTAAAAAATGGAGTTCTGCATATGCCCATCAACATACTTAGGCTCTCCAGGGAGTACCAGAGACTGGAGCCTTGTAGTCAATATATGCAATAGTCAGTAGAAATTGAGACAATTTCTACTTTTTGCAGGCTAACTTGAAGGATTAGTTGTCCACTTGTTCCCCCCATAGGGCCAGGTAATAATTATTTCCATTTTTATGACCTTGGAGTGCCTGTCCCATAGACTAAATTCTGCTGTTGTAGTGAAAGCTAGGCAAAGACAATAGAAATCAGCATGGTTTGTTGCAGTAAAACTTGATTTTCCCAATAGGTGACTGGATGGTCTTGGCCTATGGGCTATAGTTTGACTCTTGCTCTCAATAGTTCTTGCCAATTTGGGGGTGAGTTAGTGGCTCCTATGTCCTTTGAAAGTCTGATGAAAATTATGTTTCTCTCTTCAAAAACATCCAAAGCCTTCTTTGAATTTTACATACAACTTTATACGTTGTAAACCTCCAAGTCAAGACGCTTTCTCTAGGCACTTTAAAATCTATGCTGAATTATGTCAGAACAACAGAGAGAGAGGGCTTGGTTCTTCAATAGAAGTGGTTTCTAGGTATTGTTTGACATAATGTCATTGGTTATTATCAAGATGTGTTTAGGAAATAGATCTTTGAAACTCATTCACTTGTTATAACAATATTAAACTGTATACTACATTATTGTAATATATGTAGCATATATTTATGCATGTAAAAATATATGTAGTATTCAGTGTAATATATCAAGTATACAGTTTAAAACTGACATAGTCTAAATATTAAACCCAGAACTATAAAATTTACAGAAGAAAATAGGAAACTTTGAGTCAGGGAAAAAAAAGACAAATGGGATTTCACAAAAATTGAAAACTTCTTTTTCAAAAGGCACTGTTAAAACAATGAAAACACAAGATATACATTGACAAAATATTTGCAAAAGAAAATTTTAAAGAACTTGAGTCTGGAATATATAAAGAACTCTCATATTTCATAGTAAGAAAGCAATCAATACAATAAAAGGGGGGGGCAGGGCCAGCCACATAGCCTTCTAGTAAAGGGAGCCAGCTCTCACATGGCTGACCAAGGTTCAAACACCAGCCCCCATGGTTTAAAAGACATACCAGGCATGTATGTGTGCTCTAAATCCCAACAAGATAGAGAAATAGAGGCAAAGGGAAAGCAGCATTACCACGCCCCACTGGGCAATGCTTGCTCGCTCTCTCTCGTTCTTTCTCTCTTTTCCCGTCAAACACATGCTCCCACTGACAGTTAAAAAAAAAAAGGCTCAATAATTTGAGCATACATACCGTCAAAGAATAACAAGTAAATGAAAAGAAAGTAAATGAAAATCACAAAGAGATACCACTATATACCTACTGGAGTAGCTCAAATTCAAAAGAACAAAAAAGCCAAGAATACCAAATGCTGGCAAGGATGCAAAGCAACTGCGATTCCCATACATTGCTGGTAGGAATTAAAAATGGCATGGCTACTTTGGAAGACACTTTTGGCAGTTCTTTACAAAGTTAAATACGCATTTACCACATGATCCAGCAATCCCACAGCTAGGTATTTACTCAAGAGAAATGAAAACATATTCCCACACAAATGCCTACACATCCAACTGTATTCATAGTCACTCCAAACTGGAAACAGCCCACAGTCCAGTAACTGGTGAAGGGATAAAGAAACTGGGTGAGGCACCAGCACCGTGACTTAAAGGTTAAAGGAGTGGGATCCCAAATGGCCAACTACACAGTTCAAATCCTGCCCCAATGGCTTGAAAAACATACCAGGCACATGTGCATGCATGTCCCCAATCCAGACAGGATGGAGAAATGAAGGAGAAGGGATGTCCCATTTCTCTCTCTCTCCTTCTCTCTCTGTCTCTCTCTCTTGCTCTGGCAAGTGCCCGTACCCTCTGGAAAAAAATTTCAAATAAATAAATGAGGTGTGATCTATAATAAGACATCAGCATTCTACTGAACAACATAAAGGAACGAACCAGTGATACACACGACAACATGGATGCATCTCAAAAGCATTATGTGGAATGAAAGAAAACAGACCACAAGGTTATGCATGGTGTGATCCCAAATGTGGCACTATGGAAAAGGCAGAACTACGTTAAGTGAGATGGGAGCAGTAGTTGCTAGGGGCTAGGGCTGGGGACACTGACTCCAAAGAGACTTGAGGAACTTCACGAGTGTTGGAACTATTCCATGGATTTATTGGTGTGGCTACATGAGCACAATAAGTTTATCGAAATCCATAGAACTGCACACCTAAAAGGGTGAGTTTTGGAAATTATAACTCAACCTCCCTCATCCAGTGTTCCCTTTATCCTGAGCTATAGAAATGTTCAAGCACCAGAAACAGTTATATTGGGTCATCAGAAAAGTCATGAGGTATTTTCTATGCCTTTCTATGCAAAAAATGCATCATGACTTTTCCAACGACCCAATACTTTTCTTGAGTTCTGGGATTGTTATAATTTTTGCAGCCTATGAATCACACACCTGATTCGTTTCCCTTTGCCTCGGTCATTAGAAAGCTGAGCACTGCAAGTCTGACTTGCATTTGGGGTATTAATCTTCCCCTTGTCTTCATCTTGTTTTTCCTACTTTCATTTGCCTTTTGACTTGGTTTCTTTCTGACAAATTGTTATCTTAATGTGGTCTATTACTTTTCAGAGACTTTTTTTTAAATCCAAGTACAGTACATAGCACCAAATACATACATAAATAAATCATGGGAGTTTCTCCTTCTGATACACATTAATAAAAGCACATGCCATAAAATCCTAATTCATTAAAAAGCTTATTATCCTGCAGTACCTAACATGTTTTATTCATTTGTGGATGGCTCCTTTTATGAGAAATGAGAATCAAACAATATTATCAGAGAAAAGTAAATAGGATGGTATGTACAAAACAAAAAAAAAGTAGGAGAGTTTATCTTGGAGAAAAGAAAGCTGGAAAAACATGATCACTATCTCCAAATATGTTCCAGGTTGTCAGGTAGACTAGAAGTAAATTAGTTCTGACTTGTCACATTGGATTAGGAGTGCGGTCAATGGGTACAGGCTATTATAGGATCATTTGGGGCTTTATATTAAGAATATATTTCTAATGGGGCACTGAATCGATGCAACATATCGTCTGAAGAAAGAAAGAGTTTCTGGGCAGTGGATTTAACCAAACATAGGTTGTATAGTCACTTGGCAAGGATCTGTTTATGTATTTCTTTGCTAGAGGGCATGAGCACACACCAGAGAGAAAGAGAGCGTGTGAGAAATCATCCCTGCTGACCTGACAAGAATCTTTTGTTAAGATTCATGTAGAGGGCCAGCCAGCTGCCATTGTGGTTCAAGTGGCTGGATCTCACATGGTCAACTGTGCAATTTGAATCCCAGACCCAGCAGCTTGAAAAGCATGCCAGGCATGTTTGTGTGCATGCCCAAAATCCTAAGAGGAGAATGGAGGAGAAGGGATTAGAGAGTGGCCATCCCCCTGAGGGGTACTTTCTCACTTTCCTCTCTCTCTCTCTCTTTCTATCTGGTGAGTGTATGTACCCTGTAGCAGAAAGAAAAGAAGAAAAGAAAAGAAAAGAAAAGAAAAGAAAAGAAAAGAAAAGAAAAGAAAAGAAAAGAAAAGAAAAGAAAAGAAAAAGAAAAAGAAGAAGGAGATGAGAGGGAGAGGCAAGGAAGGGAAGAGAAGGGAATGGAAGGCGAATGGAAGGGAAGGGAAGGGAAGGGAAAGAAATGGAAGGGGAAAGAGAAAAACAGAAGAGAGAAAAAAAAGCAAAGAAAGGGGGGAAACAGGTTCATGTATTGAGTAAATGACTGCTTCTTTCCAATACCAGGATTTGACAGTTATTCAATCCTAGGAGAAAGCAGTGTTCTTCTGATACAAAATTAAACTAACTTATTGTAACTAAGCAAACAACATCATTACATCCTTTTTTTTTTTTTTTTTGGAGAGGTTTTCCCTATAGGGCACGTGTGCTCGCCAGAAAGACACACAGAGAGACATAGAGACAGAAAGCGAGAAATCACCCCCCAGAGGGGATGGTCACGCCGCAATCCCTTCTTCTCCATTCTCCTCGCAGGATCTTGGGCACGCACGCACACGCGCCCGGCGTGAGTTTTAAGACACCGGGTCCGGGACACGAACCACGGTCGACTACGTGGGAGTCCAGCGACATAGCCATTACGCTAACTGCTGGTTCCCAACATCATTACATTCTTATTTATCAAATTATTTTATTATATTAAGTTGTATCACAACTTCAATATGTTGGAACAACTAAAATGGCTGCCCCAAGTACACATTCTTTTTTTTTTTTTTTTTTTTTGTTTTTGTTTGCTTGTTTTTTTTGTTTTTTTTTTTTTTTGGGGAGGTTTTTTGTCTATTGGTGGGGTGCG
>NW_006159934.1:5875231-5904255 GCF_000334495.1 Tupaia belangeri chinensis
AGAGACAGAAAGCGAGAAATCACCCCCCAGGGGGGATGGTCACGCCGCAATCCCTTCTCCTCCATTCTCCTCTCGGGATCTTGGGCACGTACGCACACGCGCCCAGCGTGAGTTTTAAGCCACCGGGTCCGGGACGCGAACCGCGGTTGACTACGTGGGAGTCCAGCGACATAGCCATTACACTAACTGCTGGTTCCCCCAAGTACACATTCTTAAAACTATTTTAGGATCAGGCTCTTACAAAATGAAACAAAATTGCAACTAGAGTTTTAAGGACTTGCATTTGCAAAATATACCCTTTTCCTGTGCAGCCAGCTGCCCTTTTTTGCCCTCAGGAAATAGGTAGGCAATACAACATTCTCCAAATGGAAGTTAAAGTGATTTCCCACTTTGTCCTTGTGCTTTAACATTTAGGCAATAAAGCTCATGACATTTTCAATAAAAAGTAGAGAGAAGGGAAGTGCTCCTCATTCACGAAGGACTCAAGTCATCACCATCCCAGCATTTCCCATTTGACAAAGCCCAGTCATTGCCAAGCGGCGAGACCTACGATTTTAAAATCACTTCCATCAGCACCAGGGACCTAAGGTTGATTTGTTCTGCAAAATGGAGAGCCAATTTCAGGCTGGCTTAAACACCTAGATTTCAAGGCTATATGGGTTTGCTCAGCATTCCCAGTAGTTTTGCAGTAACAGGTGAGAAAGACCCCGAAGGCATCCTATTATGATGACCAAACTAGGAACTGAACAAAGGAAAGCGTAAAAGCAACAGCGTAATATAACTGGGAATGATAGGCACACAGCTACCAAAGGAGGCTGATAAATGGGGAATAATGAGTGTGCCTGCTGGAAGGCAGAGCGTAAAAGAGATCAAAAGTGGAGACAATTGATGACAACGGAAGGCACCTAGCTATCCCACCAGCGATTGGCATCCTCCCCAAACCCCAAGGGAAATCCTCCATAGCAAAAATATTTGATGTCAGTAATTTCATAGATCTTCAGTTAGAAAATTCCATTGCAGGATTAGTATTTCACAGAGGAAGTGCAAAGGACTCAAAGCCACAAATATGTACTGAGCATCTATGTGCTTACATACCAAACCAAGTATTCTGTATACATTATCCCATCTGATGCTCGCAACTACAAGAGGCGGTGGTATTTTATTATGCCTCGTATAGGGGAAGAAATAGATGTTCTGAGATTTATGCTATTAGTCTAAGTTCAACCCAGCTAAAAAGAGGTGAACACAGGTTTAATACCTACAAATGGATCCAATCGAAGAACACAAAGTGGCCTCCAGAGACCTGGACCCTGATGTGTGTCAAAGTTCATATTCCTCTGTCGTCTCCAGCCCTTCATAGATGTACAGGTCCAAAGCTTAATGATGACATTCCAGTGGTTCTGAATAACCTCTAGAATATTCCAATAGTGGGTGATGGCGTTTTTTGCGAGCTTGGGGAAAGGAAAGCTAGTGTGTAATGGTCTTGAAAGTTGTTTTGACCGAAAGACTTCAAGTTATCACGTGACCTTTGTGGGAACTCATTCCATGGAAATCTGATCTATTTTCTGTTTTAGTGGATATCTGAAAGAAGACTACTTTTATCTTCTCTTTTATTTTCACTTGCTAGAATACAGTACAATCACTTCCACACATGCAGAAGAAGAAACCCAAAGTGTGATCATTTGGCCAAAGGTCTGTCCACTTCTCCATTAGCTTGTTGTCACAAGTGATAAATGATGTCAGACAAAGCTGTCGGAAGAGATTTAGAAGGTGTGCAGCGAGAGAGCAATCAATTTCCAACAAAGGAAATTTAATAGATTTTAATGAGCTCCTCTCTGTTGATCGCCATACAGCTTTTGACGTTGGGCTTTACTCGCACGTGCACCTGGAAGTGAGTGACTGGTGTTCTAGCTCCCCTCATCTGAGTCCTGGATAGTAATCAAGTGTTGACTATCTCAGCTATACCTAGGAAGGGCTGATTCAGAGACCAGCAAAGCATGTGGGAAGAGAGTGATCTCTTGTGACCTTCTATTTAGTCCCCAGACTTAGCAGGTGAGCACAGTCATCTGACACTAGCTCATGAAAAGAGGGGCAGCACTATCAGCACAGTCCCAGGGATAGTCCAGCAGGTCACAACTGCACTGCCCTTCAAATCCCTCACACTGTTCCCCACTTGGAAGCTATTTTGTGGACAGACACTGATATGTTCCAGCTGATGGTCTCACAGCCTCCACCACAAGTGTTCAAAGTATTTTTGAAAAAAAAAAAAAAAACCTATACTACTTAACAGGTGTATTTCCTGGTATTAGAATTGCGTTTCAAGTGTTCCCTGTTTCTGATGTTTGCACTGTAGAAATAATGGATAAGCCAGTAGATGTGAGTTTGTAAGTCAATCTATAGTAGAACCACTATATGGTTAGAGCAGGTATGTGTCTTCTCCTTGCCAAAGATGAAGACTTCTAAAACCAAAGATATACTTATAAACTATAAACCTTCATGAAGAATTCTGGACTTGGCAAATTTAAAATTTATGATAATTTGGTGCCAGTAGGGCTTGTGTCTTCTTCTTCATTATCACTGAAAAAGAGCTGCCTGGGCAGATGAATAGCATAAATAAAATTACAAAGCTATGTTTAAGTAACTTAAGAAAAAAAGAAAACTGCTAGGGACTTTGGCAGTTTAATTGAGGGTATAAAAAATGCTAATTATCAGAGTGTCTCAGAGCTTCCATTTAAAGACACTTCTTACAAGTAGCAGTTAATTCCAATTACCTTGGATAAACAAAATATGCGGGTAAATACTGTGATGAAACCCCATTCCTTGAAAATTCCTAAGTAATGAGACAGCTCTAATTAATCCAGGCTGGCCTTCCCTATCCAGTCTGAATGAATGTAGTTCAAGCAAATCTGCAGTAAACAAAATGATCATCTTTATTGATTTGAGTCATCCTTGTAACAGACAGAGCTATCTCTGCTGCCTTATGCTCTCCTGGGGAAGGAAATTGTGGCAAGGTTCTCCCTGACTTTCAGGCACTTACTTCATCCCTTAGGGTATTTTCTTCAATTTCTATGATAACTGATTATTCTGGCCCTCAAGACTCTAGGCAGAATTTGGAGGGCAATAGTGGTAATCATGATACTCATGAACCTGGATGAGTTGACAAGAAGAGGTGCACAGGTACCTACTAGTTCTAAGAAACAAACCATCATCAGAGATAGCTGTCACTTGGACAATGTCGCAGCAGATGTTCTTTGCTCCCAGCACTGCTGTCAGTTGGAAGGAACTATCCAGCACTCTCAGAGAAGAGATGGTGACAACCGGGTCCTCAGCTCTGCCCATGGCTCTTCAGCCTCCCGCCCCACCTCAATGGAGCAATTATGTTCAGATTAGCAATTAGGTTGGAAGCCAGCACAGGCTCTATCTGGGCAGCAGTTCTGGGAGCTGAGATGAAGATTCCCGAGATAATTTTCTCTCTGTCCTCATTAACCTTCTGTTTTGGAGAAGAAGGTCCTGCCCTCAAGCCAGGAACCCACAGCAGGGCTTTCACACTAGTAGCCAAAGCCCACCCAACCAGCTGGGGTTTCCACCAGATCCAGTTAGTCACTGGCTCCATTTCCTCTCTTTAGAAAGATGAGGTCTGTGCATATGTTCCCTTTCTGGGAAAACCCATCCCAAGAAACAGGCCCAGAGAGAGGGGCTGCAACAGAAGCACATTTAGGAAGGAAAGGGAGCCAGGTCCTGGCCTCTTCCCTCTGTGTCACTAATTTGACATTGGCTCCTCTAGGCTATGGCCTCTGTGTTCTCAGTCATTAAAAACAATGCAGTTTAAATCCTATGTCAGAATCCATATTTGCATTCCCTTTCCCTTCTATGGCCTCTTGTTAATTTTCCCACCACGATCCACACCCGACATCTTGCACATGCTTCATAGGAAAACTCTTGTGCTCTCGGTGACCTCGTGCCCTGTGGCCCCTCTCATGTACTCTGACTTTTACTCTCTCACTGTTTTCACCCTTTCTTCGTGATATCAAGTTCAGTACAAACCATAGTATCAGCTATGTTAAGTGTTTTCTATTTGCGATCTCAAGTGCACTCAAATTATGACAGACTGGGGTCTCTGTGAAAGATAGTTGCCAACTATGCACAACTGATTGAAAGGATTCTCAAGATAAACTTTTTTTTTCCTCCTGGTAAAAGCCTGGGTCAATGTTTAGACAATGATTTCAATAGGATATGAAAGAGCTTTTGTAGGATAAATTGGTGTGAAACACAGGAGCATAAGTATCAAGGCTGCCCACCTGTTCATGGCGAGGACTAAAGGTCACGGCAATATCCCTGAGCAGGTGCTCAAGCAAAGTGTTGGCTCAGGATCTGTATTTCCTCCTTAGGTCTGCAACCTCCCCCACCATAAAATCTTGTTGGGAATTTGAGTCACTTCTCAAAATATATTCTCAAAAAGTCAGCTCTAAGCCTAAGTCTCATCCAACCAAATGCATTCACCCTGGATATTGAATCTTCAGCCAATGCTGAAAAAAGAAAAAAAAAAAAAGAAAAAAGAAAAAAAAAAAAAAAAAAAAAAGAAAAAAAAAAAGGAGACTCTGTAGAGAACTCTTTCAGGTGCTGGCCCAAGAGCAGCAGTGAGCCCAGCACTCGCTGTGGCTCCAGGAGCTATGGCATCATGTCCTTGACAAGTCTTTGCCTAAGTCCTACTGCTTCCCACTGAACATAAAAAGAGACCAAATTCTTCCTGCATTCATTGCAGTTTACTTCGAAAGGCAAAGGCAGCTCTCAAGATCCATCCTCCATTTCTGGTGCTTATTAAGCTCTTATTAATACCACTGTTTATGCACACAGTGAACCTGCAGAAAACACTTTGATCACCTACTTGTCGGGAGACATTTCTCCCTGGTCTCACATCTCTGCATGTCTTGCAAGCAACACACACTGACTGCCTTTGTTCAGGGCTACCTTTTAGGGATGCTTATAGAAAGAGCCATCTTCAATGATTTAGTGTCTCTCTCTAGAGCAATGAGCACGTTTGCTGGCCTCCCAGCATAATGGAGATGATGTGACCTTCGAGGGCAAAGGTCAGGCAGATTTACTGCCCATTGAAAAATACTCCAGTTCTTCAGCTCAGGGGTCTTCGCCTATAATATTATGCAGGTGACACTAGGGGCTCAGGGAAACAGCTAAAAATGATAATATTTTGGCTCCTGTTACTGCTTGAGCAGTAAAATTCTTTTCTCTAACCTAGCTGTCTTGTGCCTTCTGCCAACTCCCGTGAAACCATGACAGGCTCACTGGCTAGCTTGAAAGCAGTGTAAAGTTTAAGACAAATCATCATTCTTGGTACTACTTTATAAATATGGCATAGTGTTTCTAAAAAGAATATACAAATGAACGAACTGGTTCTTATTTTCCAGAAATTCAAAATTTAGCAGGAGTATAACAGTCAAGTTGACACTACCAGGGCATGCCTTGAGCACTGCTCCTATTCTCAGTCCATCATAAATAAGGAAAAGTAAAGACATGATACAGCAAAAGAACAAAGTAATCATTTCTGTAGACCCCAAATGAAACTAAAACGTAGTACAGAAAATTGCCCTGAAAGTGAAGGCCTGCTGGCTTCAGGTATAGAAACAGACAGAGGGAGAAGGGAGCTGCTCCCCTGCTGAGTAAAGAGGTCTAAAATTGCTCCATGTGAAATAAGGAACCTGGGCTCAGCTCGCTGCTTGAAGCCAGCCACTGAGGGCAGGCCCCCTACACATGAACAAAGGCCACAGGGGTCTCTCTACCCCTGGGGATGACACAGTGCTAATCCTCAGGAGGCCAAAAGAAATAGGCAAACCTCACACCAGGACATGGGCCAAGCAGCCCCTGGCAGTCTCACTGCATTTATGATGCTATCAGGTCGCCAGAATTCTGGACGAATACACTAAAAAACAGAGAGGTTGTGGTGATCACAGAGATGCTGGGTAACTGGCCAGTTCATAAAATAATGTTAAAATGTATTTTAAATGTAAGGGTAACCTCTCACGGGAATATTAGGTCATCAGGAAAGTCATGATGTATTTTTCCATGCCTTTTTTCTACGCGAAAAATGTGTCATGACTTTCTCGACAACCCAATACCATTTACAGCTTCCAAACCAAAATAGGAAAAAAAGAGGGATTATATATTCAATAGATATAGAATGTAATCTATCTAACAGTAAACAGAAAACACAAAATACAGATGGTACAAATGCTTACAAAAATGTCTGCAATCACACACATGCATACATGAACACACATACATATACACAGAGGAACTGTGTTACACTTATCTATTTAAAGACAAAGACTGTATAGTTGGAAGTCTTAAAATTCACCTATATGCAACTTACACAGACAAATCCAAGTAAAAATGCAGATAAATTTTGAAAATAAGTAGAAGAGAACTAGGTTAAAGAGAAGACATTGATAAATTGTCATTTTTAAAGAATTATTTAATTCATTCATTCATTCATTTTAATTTGACCAGAGAGGGACAGAGTGAGAGAGAGAGGGAAAGTGAGAAAGCCAGTCACCATGTCCGGGACTTGAACTGCAGTTGGCCTTGTGGGAGTCCAGCACCCTTAACCACCACACTACCTGCCAGCCCCAGTAAATTATAATCTAATAGAGCAGATTATAAATCAAACCAAAAGACAAAAGTTTGAAAAGATTAATGTAATAAATGGATCTCTAGCTAATCTTCTAAGAAAAATATCTATAAATTATTGAGTATAAACAATCAAATCACAGAAGGCAAGAAATAAGCACCATGGCTATCTAGCTGATAAGGTCAATTCAGGAGAAACAGTATGGGTTGAAAGAGAAAGATTTTAACAGAGGGTGCAGGAGAAAGTGAGAGAGAACAGGCAGAAGGGTGAAATGATTGGGATCTATTTTACTATATAATGATGACAAGAAAATAGTAGGAATCTAGCCAAGTAGATTACGTGATTCATCATGGTTGTGAGATATTTAATCTACTCTGGGTTGCTCTGACCTTGGGACCTACTCATCCTGTGAAAGAATGGTAATTCAAAAAGAGATTTAGTTAGCCCCCCTCAGGAATCATAAGAGCAAGTCAGTTGGTGGTGTGGGGTTAACCTAGCTGGATCCCACATGGCCAACTATATGGTTCAAGTCCTGAACCCATGACTTGAAATATGCCGGGCATGTGTAGGTGCATGCCCAAAATTCCTACAGAAAGATAGAGAGGAGGGGATTGTGGCATAACCATCCCCCTCCAGCCGGGGGAGTGATTTATCACATTCTCTCTCTCTCTCTCTCTCTCTCTCTCTCTCTCTGTCTCCAGGGAGCACATGAGCTTTATAGCAAAATAAATGTTTTAAAAATTCTTTTAAAAAAAAAAGGCACAATAGTGACCTTGCCCGGTGGCATGACAGTAAAGTACTGTCCAACCAGTGCTAGATCCATATGGAAGTACGTGGGTTTGGTTCCCCAGTGGACTTTAGCATACAAGCTATGCATGCTCATAATCCTGACTGGCTGGGGAGGCTGTGAGGGATCAAGCCATGGGACCCCATTGAAGATCTCTCTCTGTCTCTCACTCACTCTCTCTCTCTCTTTCACTGAAGAACTAAACTTTAACAAATAAAAAAGTCACAATAGCAAAAATAACAAGAATGATATGATGAGGGGGATGATTTGTGTTAAATATAAAAGAGCTAACTTGCCCCCAAGTACTCAGAAAACATCTAGACAACACTGACCAGTTCCAGGCACTGGCAAAGCCAATGCAAGAAATAAACCATACAGTGGCAAATCCGTGCAGTTACACAGCCGGCCTCTTGACTGTTTCACTCATTTAATTACTGCCTAGATTTCTACTGGAGAAAGATGGACGTTCTCTCTACGCTGGGGATGTGATAAGTTGGCTTGTGTTTGCAGCAATGTAGGCAGACTGCAACTGGAATTATTCTCTCCACCCTTCCTATTGTCCAGGAACACTGAGTCACCCAGAGGTGAGAGCAAAACAATGAGTCAAAACAAATCAATAAGAAAAAGACACACCATCAAATTGAAAATTCGGCAAACACTATGAACAGGCAAGGAACAAAAAAGAAAACCCAACTGGCCAATAAACATCAGGGGAAATCGCCACCCTTTCCAAAACTTAAGGCAGAGAAAATTGCAACAACTATGAAATACCCTTTCACACTTGGCATTACAGCAGGGATGTGAGTAAATGGGAACTCGCATAAGGGATTGGAGAAATTGTAAATCGAAACAAAGCTCTTTAGGAAGCAATCCGGCAACTTTTAATGAAGCTGAAGATGTGTATCTTTCCCAAAGCAATTCCACTTACAGCTAGATGCCCTGAGGTGTGGGGGAGGCTCCTGCACAGGTACTTCAAAGTTTAATAGCAGCAGTACTTGTAATAAGAAAACGTGGAAATAACCTAAATGATCAATGGGATGAGATTGAATCTATCAATAATGGTACAATGGGATACTTTGCAGCATTGAATATAATCTAGATCTATACACATTGACAGGGATAAATCTTAAAAAGCATCTTGAATAACAATAAAAGCCTATCCACTATAGTTTTATACCATTTAGATAAAATTTTAAGACAAGATCTTAATCTAGATACAGATAGTGTGGGAGGAATCTGGCTGAACAGAAGGAAGGTCTTGATCTTACGGCTGCCCAGAGCAGACACCACCTCCTACTGACACTTTTTATGTAAAGTTGTGAAACGAATTATTGTTGACCGTATATACATGTGTAGTAAAAGCTCAAAGATGTGTAGAGGAAAGGTAAAAACCAACTTTAGCACAGTGGGAGAAGGGAGGGGACCCAAGACCAGAGAAGAACACAGAACGGACATGAACCTACAATATGTAATTTCTTGAGAAATTCCAAAACAAATACTATGTCATGTTAACATCTGTTCAATCTGGGTGATTTGTTACATAACTCAGCATTCGTTATATTTGCTCTGTACTTTTCAGTATGAGTAAAATATTTCATTCTTAAAAGTGTCTGAACAAAAAAGTCAGGCCTGCCAGGGTTTTCATCTAGGGGCAGAGTGACATTATTCTGATTGGATACATTTTAAAGGTACGCTGGAAGGACAAAAATAAAGCCAGGTTTTGATTATGTCAGGAGTTGTGCTTATTCAGCATCCTGGGGACATAAGAGACCACTGGTTTCCGGAGGGCGGCCCACGTGCTCTTACATAAGCCTGCCCAGGACGCTTGAGGACACAGGAGCAGGGCCCCAGAGGTGGGCCAGGCAGTTGCTGCCTCAGTGAGCCTTGAATAATAAGCAGCTCAGAAGCACAGAGGGGAGCAGTCGGTTCAGAGAGGAAGGGGGAAGGGAAGGGCCCTTGTGCAAAAGTGAGAGCCACGGGATGGTATGGAGGTGTGAAGAGATGTGGTGTGGTTGGGGCCCAGAGTCATTTGGAGGCTTTCTTGTGAGGGTGTTACAAGGGACTGGGCTGAAAAAGGCAGATCATAAAAGGTTTTGGAATTTGGACCCTGTGCTGAGGGAGAAGCAGAGCCTTTGAAAGATTTTAAGCAGAGACATGACCTTGAGGAATCATCCAGTTCAGCTTCCTGCCTTTAAGCAAGATAAATGTCTAAATCTTTCTGAATGGCGGGCTCCTCTCTTTTTCAGTGTCTCCAAGGATGGATTCCATCATCTTCATCCCTCCTCTTTTATAGTGTTAGGCAAACATAGCTAGGAACACAGAAGGTGACTGCTCAGGGCGAGACATAGGGAGAAGGAATTGGGCCTCACCCCTGGGGCCAAGGGGTGCAGGGATGCAGAGTGCTTCACGGCCGGGGCGGGGAATAGTGGGAACACACCTGGTTGGCTGCACCAGGCAGGCAAAACATAGCAAGCCTGGGTGTGACAATAGACAACGGCAAACACTGGAGTGGGAGGTTCTAATGACCATGGCCATATGGCCATCTTCTTCTAGTCATCATCGCTACAAACGGACACAGTACTTACTCGGTGTGTTTCACACCGATCCAGCCATACTACAAGGTAGGTGTATCATTATTCCTATTTTAGAGATGAGGAAAACGAAGCAAAGAAAAGGAGGAGTCGTCTAACTACGGTCACACAGGTCCTAAGAGGCAAATCAGGAGTTCAGAAGCAGCCAGAAGATCACAGGCTCCAGAGTTAATGATCCTAACCATGACATTACACTGTCTTTCAAAACCGAGTGTAGGTGTGTCCCCTTGGGCAAGAAAACATGGCAGAGGAGTATCTCAGGAAGGCATATTCAGCTCCCAAGTCCATTGTTCAGTGGAGCATGTCTCTAAATATGAATCAGGGACCTACGATGAGAACAGGGCCCAGGCACAGCCTCTGACCTGGGCCATGAGATCAGAACAGGCCAGCAAGGAGATCAATGCTGGCTGTTTCCATGTGCAGCATCGGGAATAGGAAGGAGGCGGCCAGACCCATGGTGAGTGTGGCCATGTGCCAACCACCTCAGCAATGGTACCCCATTTCCTCCTCACAACCTTCTCACCAAGATGGACCTTTCGATTGGAGCTGAGAAAGCAGAGGTTCCGAGGGGTGCAGTAACAGGCTGACAGTCACAGCAAGCACAGGGCAGAGGTGGAGGGAGACCATTTGCTTGGACAGCTCTGTGCATTTTTCTATGACTCCACACTGCTTCACCGGGGACTCTGCAAGCATCCACTGACTGGGTATGGTGCTGGCCCAGAGTCAGACTAGATTTCCTTGCTAATTTCCCAGAAGAATATGCACAACAATAAATTTTAAAAAGACAAGACAGTCAGTACCAACTGTGAACTGAAGATAAGAGAAGACCACAGGCCAAAATCTGGGAGGAATTTCCACGAATGGCCATGTTCCTGGGGGTGGATGTAGAATTAAAAAAAAAAAAAAATCAAGTATACCCTCAGAACCACAGGAAGAAAAACACAGCCCCAGAGAAATTGGAAAACCATGCTAAAAAGCCTCCGTGCACTGAGACAAATCACAGGATACTGGGACAATATAGATTCTGAGAAAAAAAAATCAACATAACACTTTTGAAAAGATCATGAATAATAAAGGAAAATAAACAT
Source organism: Tupaia belangeri chinensis (assembly GCF_000334495.1). Taxonomy (NCBI): domain Eukaryota; kingdom Metazoa; phylum Chordata; class Mammalia; order Scandentia; family Tupaiidae; genus Tupaia; species Tupaia belangeri. The sequence continues at coordinate 5,886,341 of NW_006159934.1, forward strand.
TATCCTGATTAGAGGGAAATCTAACTCAAAATCAAGGTTCACAAGCAAAGATGATGCTTTAAAACATCTTAGTGTCTTCAAAATATCCAAGAGGATTTGGCCACTATGGAACAGAAGCAAGAAGCCACAGGCAGAGAAAAATGTTGAAAAGAGAAGAATCTAGGATTGAAATAAAACAGAAAACCATGTTAGGAAACTCAAAACTGAGAGCAAAATAGAACTTACATTGAAGGCCATCTACTGCAGCACGTCGATTCCAGAACTCAGGGTTTCTAATGCAGAGGAATAATGCTAAGATTTCTCAGAACTCACACAGACAGGAAATGAAACAGAGAGAGGTAAGTTGACAAATGTGAAAAAAGAGAACAGACACATACAAGAGAAAAACATCAGAATAGGAGCAGAAGCAATACATTAAGAGAGAGAGAGAGAGAGAATAATAGAAAAATACCATGGGTGATAAAGGAAAAAAAACCAAACAAACAAACAAAAAACTTGTGTCTATACAACTCAAGTACTCTCTGAGGTCCAGGTAATGTAATAAGGAAGACTTGTTCTGCCCAGTGTGTGATTTTAAAGAAATGAAGAAAAAATTATAAACAACAAGCAATAGGAAGGATATACAAAACAGATTCTCCCATGGGGCCGGGGGAGGGAGGCAGATGGTGGCATGGTGGTAAAACACAGCAGTCTGAGAAGTATCCTATATGAGAAGGTTCCTGGTTCAAGTCTGGAGACCTCCCTGAGTATGCTGGACACACACATGCCCACGGTCCAGAGCTGGATGAAGACTAGGAGTGGATTGCAACACAGGGGCCCTGTCTTTTTGCCTCTCTCACTCCCTCATGGAAGAAATAAACTTTAAAAACTTAAAATAGCAAACAGATTCTCTCTAAGGAATATAATCAAGGCATCCTCATACTTCTTTACCACAAAGAACAAGAAAACAAGAGACAGATACCTAAAACATTCTGCTTACCATTTTACTGAGAAGGAAGGTTGTGGGTTGGTGCCACTTTCGGCATAGCCAGCAGCCACTTACCTCCTCTTTTCCTTTCTTAAAGAAACCTGGTTTGATTCAGGATAATGAGTCTAGCCCCAAGGACAGGATCATAACAGATCTAAGCTAGCCAAGCTGTCTCGCTGCACTTTTCCTATTTTTTTCCAGCTTCCCCTATAGCTACCAGTAATCCCGTGATTCTTTTCTGGTTGATGAAACTTACAGGGAAACTGTGTGGGGAGGCATCTGAGAATGTTCTCTTCACCCATCAGAAAGAGAACCATTAGCGGAAAAAAGACTTTTTGCTCCAACCTCTACCCCACTTCAGATGTAGTTCTGGTGTCAAAGGCTGAGGCTGCCATCTTGCAGCCAGAAGGCAAAGTAGATGAAGATTAAACTTTGTACAGGTGGAGGATAGAGGGGAAGATTGAGGGGGAGAAGCCCAGGAAAATATCACCTGGCCTTGGCTCCCATCTTGACTGTCCACTTGTTAGATCTATGTCTTTATTGTTTCGCTCATGGCTAGGTTGATTTTTACAAATAGCTGAAAGAACTGAATGTATAAATATTAATAGGAAAGTCACAATAAAGGAATTCTTATCGTCATTTTCATTTGAGAAACAGATATGCTAAACAAAATTAAACATTTTCCCAAATGAAAGCTTTAATTAAACTAATGATATATTATGAATCCCCAAGAGATGAATTAATATGAAACGTTTCTACTCTGAAAAACATTAGATTACAAAATATTGAAATCAAAATTTTGCGACCCAAGAATTCGACAGTTGACCATATTTTCCTTTTTTTTTTCTTTTAAATTGTCAATGGACACATGTGCTTGCCAGAGAGAGACAGAGAGACATAGAGGCAGAGAAAGCATCCCTCCAATGGGGTGTGGTGAACGCCCTTGTCTTCCATTTTTCTATCCTGTTGGACACACGAGCACAAGCACTTGGCATGTTTCTCAAGCCTCAGGGATTGAGATTTGAACTGTGGTTGACCATGTGGGATCCAGCTCCTTTAATCATGAGGCTATGGGGCCAGCACAATCACATTTTACTTGTATCAGCAAAGTTAACAAAATGATATTTTCAGACTTACAAAGGACTTGAAAAACTTGTCTTAAGTAACTGTATGAAAATTCCTGTATGAAAATTTTTTTAACAAGTTTCTCCCACCAACTAAGAGATGAATTATAAAGAACAATTCAACTATATGAAATGTAGAGTATGAGAGAACGACCATCTAATATAATAATATAATACAATAAAAGCTGTTTAGAGATAAGTAAAAACACCCATTATAAATGTGAATGTAAAACCAGATACAAAGACCAAAAATGTTATGAAAAAAATTCACTGTTAAAAAATGGCAATTCAGTAATAAAGGGATTTCTGGTATGAACAAGGAGGTATCACTTTGCTTCTTCCTGCCTATAAACTGTGGAAATAGTGTAAGAGCTTCTGAAGGGGAATTTTCCCAGGTGGTAAGGGGAAGATGAAGTAGCTGAGACTCAGCACTGGGGAACAACACAAGGCCAATATGTCTTAAGACGTCTCCCGATCCCATCAAAAGATAATCAAGATCTGACATTTCCTGTCCCCCAACCTAGCAACAGAAGGCAGCCCAGTGGGCTTACTCTTCCCTGAGACTAAATGGGAGACTCAGATAATTCCAGGCATACCCAACATGGTAGACAATGGGCTCAGTAGAAAGTCCCATTAATAAGAAGCAGCTCAAGGAAGTCCTTTTCTTCCCTGGAAGAAACATATGCAAAACAAACACTCCAGAGATCAGGATTACTAAAATGGAGGACCAACATTAAAATTTCACAGAATTCAGGACTAACAAATGGCTTAATGGTTGCATCACTAGACTCCCACATAGCCAAACTGTGGTTCAAGTCCTGGACCCAGCTACTTGAAACACACTGGACATGTATGCATGTGTGCCCAAAATCCTAAGAGAAGAGTGGAGGAGAAGGGATTAAATGGCATGGCCATCTTCCCTGGGGGCTGATTTCTCACTTTCTGTCTCTCTGTCTCTCAGGCAAGAGCAAACACCCTATAGCAAAATTCTCTCTTAAATTTTTTTTTTCTCAGAATTCAGATCAAAAAGGAATGGAACAGGGAAGGACCAGTCAACCAATGTGAAAGAAGAGAGCAGAAGTACAACTGAAGAATTTAATCTTACACAAGAGGAAAGCTAAGACACAATAAGAACAGAAGCGATCATTTGAAAAGATATATGTTTTGTTGGGGACATCCTGGGGCTGCCATGTTATATTTTGATGGGAACCAAAATATAATAGAGTGGCTCCAGCCAAATTAACCTACACCAAAACAGTCTGATCCAGGAAGCCTTTGTCCTGGTGAACCCTAGATTCCCACCCTTGTCCAGGATCTAGGAGCAACTGTGCAGCGGATCTTACCACAACAAGCGCCTGGCCCCCCTGGCAGAGCAGAATCTCACCACAGAAAAATCCCTGGCTCTCAAAGCCCTTGTGGTGATCGTGGAAGGTCTGTTCATAATCTTTCTTGTGGTGGTAGATACACACACACATATGTGTTTACACATACGTTAAAATTATATGGGGGAGAACACACACACACACACGCACACATGAATACAGGTAATCCTGGAGAAATCCGAGGATGATAGTTGGCTTGTATCACTGTGAAAATCCAAGTTATGATGTTGTACTATGTTTTGCAAAATGTTACCATTAGGGAAAACTGGGATGTTTCTGACATATTTCTTACAACTATCCGCGAGTATATCTACAGTCATTTCAACAAATTGAAAAATAAAACAAAATATATAGCATCTGATTAAATAAACAGACATTGGAAAGTGAAAAGAAAAAGTAAATATAAGCCAACTTTTCTTTTAGGAAAAGCCAGAAGCTATGTTTTCCTTTGACTTTAGTATTCAGACAAATATAATTTTAAATACATTCACAAAGGTAAATGAAATTAGTGAAACGATTACAATAAGAAGAGCTATCTTACTATTTAACTTAGAAGATAAAACATTCAAAACAACCAATATAGCAAAAGAACAAAAGGAAAAAAAGACAAATAAACAAGGAAATACCTTAAAACCAAAAAGAATGATATAGGACCATTGAACTGTGAAAGAGCACCAGTTATAAAAGGATTGCCAACGGATTAAACACTCTATTAAAAGACAAATTCTCTTGGACTGGCTTATAAAAATGAATCTGACACTATGATAAGGAGAGGAAACCTAAAAACAGCAGAATGTTTTTAAAGGAAAAGAATAAAGATACATCCAGTAAAAACAAGCAAGAAGAAAATGAGATGAGGTTAGGGTTAATATTAGAAAAGGAGTATTCAGGACAAAAATAGCAGATGGGCCACAAAAGCTATTTATAAATACAAATGGTAATAATGGATCCATAATAAAAATGCCATGTTTTTATTCAGCAAGTAGCGCTATCTCCAAAACAAAGCGTGGGTCTGTCTGTCCCCTTTTCACCATCTTGGCTGCTCCCATCCCTGTGCGAACCATTGGCATCTCTGGGACTTCTGAAATAACTTCCTAACTGAATTCCCATTTCCATTCTTCTTTACAAATTCTTTTCCCCTTTATTCATAATAGAATGTGTATGTGCGCATGTGAGAATAAGAGTGAAAGAGAAAGAGCCCCCTCCAGGAGAATCTGTTCACACCAGGATCCACTTCCTCCAGTCCTCCTCTCTGCAGGCACTCTGGTGACTGTCCAGTGGGTTGTCAGGCTGATTTGGCTAGGGATTTGAACCATGTGGTCACCATATGGGATCTGGTCTCTCCTGAGCAGCACTTCACTGCTCCCCCATTTCCGTTCTGGCTGCTATACTCCGGCACAGCAGCTGTTATGTGTTTTGCATGCAAATTAAATCATGCCACTTAAGTGCTTTTAAAACCATCCAATTAGTACTGTTTATATATAAAATCATATCCAAACTCCATGCCTTCATGGAACTGGACACAGAGTTATTCCCAAAGTGTCAATTCACTTTTTCTTAATAGCAGTAAGTCTCCTGATTTTTAAAATCAGAGACCGTGACTATCCAGAATAAAGACTACATTTCCCAAATTCCCTTGTGGCTGGGTGTGGTAACATGACCAACTTCTGGCCAACCATGTGGCTAATTTCTGGCTAACGGAACATAAGTTGAAATGATGTTTGCAACTTCTTTTTAAAAAAAAAAAAAAAAAGACTTTTTTGCTATGGGACATGTGTGTTCACCAGAGAGAGAGAGAGAGGGAGGCAGAAAGTGAGAAATCATCCCCCAGGGGAGAGGGCCATGCTGCAATCCCTTCTCCATTCTCCTCTAGGAATTTTGGGTACACATGAACATGTAGCCCCTGTGAGTTTGAAGCCACCAGGTTAGAGACTCGAACCATGGTCAATTATGTGAGAGTTCAACAACATTACTCCATCTGCTGGTCCCAATGATGTTTGCACCTTCTTAAAGGACTGTGTTCCCCTTTCTCTTCACTCCTTTTCTGATGGCTAGAATGGAGGTGAAGAGCTAAGTCCCATCAATAAGGTAGCACCCTAAGATTTCAAAGTAATGAGTCAGATAGAACCCAAAGAGCACCACCTGAGACCTGATGACTTGGCAGAAGAGAGATACGTGACAGCTTGGACTTGGGTAGGTGAAAAATAAGCTTCTAGTCTATGTTTGCCTTTGTTGGATTGGTCTCAGTCACATACACATGAAACTACACCCAAACACAGTGCCCTTGATTTCCCACAAGAGTGAATGTCTGCCAATGTCTTCAACCTCATCTACTGCTCTTCCTTTGACTCCAAGCTCTAGTCAAGTGTGTTCCCACTTTATAGTCTGAGAACTTGCTGTTGCCTCTGCCAGGTGAGTATCATTCTATCTGTGCCAGCTCTAGAGATTCCACTTTCTCATAATATAGGGGTGTCTTAGTCTGTTAGGACTGTTACGACAAAATACGGTCAACAGGGTAGCTTACACAAAACAGAAATTTTTTTTATCACAGTTAGAGAGTCTGGGAAGCCCAACATAAGGAATCAACCGCTTTGATGTCTGGTAAGGGTAGGGTCAACTTTCTGTTCATAGGCAACACCTTCTCATGGTGTCCTCACATGAAGACAGTGTGTGGAGTCTCTCTCAGGCCTCTTTTATAAGGCTGCTAATCCCATTTATGAGGCTCTGCCCCCATGACTTCGTCATCTTCCAAAGGCCCCAACTCTTAATTATCATCACCTTTGGGGTAGGGATTTCAATTTATGAATTTTGGGGACACATAAACATGCAGACCATAGCACGGTTACTTCTCAAAGAAGCCTTCTCGTCATACTCTTAAGTTGTATAGTACCCATCTTGGTTGCCTTAAATTGTATTATCCTGTTTTATGTTCTTGTACTTGTAAAAATATCATCTAAGCACCAGCAGGTGGCATAATGCTTAAGGCACTGGACTCCCACATGACTGACATGGTTTGAGTCCCAGACCTTCTCCATTCTCCTCTAGGAATTTTGGGTACACATGAACATGTAGCCCCTGTGAGTTTGAAGCCACCAGGTTAGAGACTCGAACCATGGTCAATTATGTGAGAGTTCAACAACATTACTCCATCTGCTGGTCCCAATGATGTTTGCACCTTCTTAAAGGACTGTGTTCCCCTTTCTCTTCACTCCTTTTCTGATGGCTAGAATGGAGGTGAAGAGCTAAGTCCCATCAATAAGGTAGCACCCTAAGATTTCAAAGTAATGAGTCAGATAGAACCCAAAGAGCACCACCTGAGACCTGATGACTTGGCAGAAGAGAGATACGTGACAGCTTGGACTTGGGTAGGTGAAAAATAAGCTTCTAGTCTATGTTTGCCTTTGTTGGATTGGTCTCAGTCACATACACATGAAACTACACCCAAACACAGTGCCCTTGATTTCCCACAAGAGTGAATGTCTGCCAATGTCTTCAACCTCATCTACTGCTCTTCCTTTGACTCCAAGCTCTAGTCAAGTGTGTTCCCACTTTATAGTCTGAGAACTTGCTGTTGCCTCTGCCAGGTGAGTATCATTCTATCTGTGCCAGCTCTAGAGATTCCACTTTCTCATAATATAGGGGTGTCTTAGTCTGTTAGGACTGTTACGACAAAATACGGTCAACAGGGTAGCTTACACAAAACAGAAATTTTTTTTATCACAGTTAGAGAGTCTGGGAAGCCCAACATAAGGAATCAACCGCTTTGATGTCTGGTAAGGGTAGGGTCAACTTTCTGTTCATAGGCAACACCTTCTCATGGTGTCCTCACATGAAGACAGTGTGTGGAGTCTCTCTCAGGCCTCTTTTATAAGGCTGCTAATCCCATTTATGAGGCTCTGCCCCCATGACTTCGTCATCTTCCAAAGGCCCCAACTCTTAATTATCATCACCTTTGGGGTAGGGATTTCAATTTATGAATTTTGGGGACACATAAACATGCAGACCATAGCACGGTTACTTCTCAAAGAAGCCTTCTCGTCATACTCTTAAGTTGTATAGTACCCATCTTGGTTGCCTTAAATTGTATTATCCTGTTTTATGTTCTTGTACTTGTAAAAATATCATCTAAGCACCAGCAGGTGGCATAATGCTTAAGGCACTGGACTCCCACATGACTGACATGGTTTGAGTCCCAGACCTGGCAGCATACTGTCTTCCTTTCTCTCTCACTTTCTCTCCCTCCCTCCCTCCCTCCCTCTCACACACATGCCCTATAGCAAATTAAAATAATAATAATAATAATAATAAAATAATTCCTAAAAAATTTATCTAAGACCATCTTATTATCCATTCCTTTAATGGCTAACTCTCCTACCCCTTACAATAGAATATAAATGCCATGAAAGCAAGAGACCTGTTTATTGTTCACTACTATATTTATGCTCTATCTAAGAAACTTTCAATTAGTACATGTTGAATGCATCAATCAATCAAAGAATGATTGACACTATCAAATACATAATAACACAAAAAGAGAGTGAAAAACCAGAACCGAGGCAGACTAAGAATCACACTAACACAGAGTTAATAGACCCAAAATAAATCAGGACATTCAAGATTTTAATATTAGAGGAAAAGGACATATATCAGTACTTCTACTTACTACAACCTATGAAGGCTGTCTTTTCAATCGCCATATTATATATGCAGAAAATCAACACATGTTGCAACAATAAATGAAGATGAAAAGTAATATGAAGAAGATATTAAATACCCAACATTCTATGAGTACAATGCCTAAAAGTCAAAAAATAATAGCAAGTGTTTAAACACTGTGTTGAAGAATAGTTTCCCTAATTACTGAGTGAAGAAAGATATCGACAATTATAGACCATATAGTAAGTAACACTACATATCAAAATCTCCAAGATGCTGATAAAACTATACTAAGAGGAAAATTTGTATCTAAATTTATTTATTAATAGAAAAAAATAAAATAATTGTTCAAGACAATTAGTTTATTCTAAAAAATCTCAATAATAAGTAAAGAGAAATCAGGGGAAAGGAAATTAGGTAAAAGCTGAAAAATAACAGAAAAAATATTCATTAAATAGAAAAGCAGATTTTCTCCAAAAATCAATAAATTAGATAACTATCTGGTATATCAGATTAGTAAAAAGTGAGAACAGGAAAAATTACAATTAAGAGAACTATAATAATGGTAAAAAATATTTCCAATGAAATTTTTAAACAATATTATGTGGAGGTAAATGCTAATAAACTAAGTAATTTTGAGAATTAGTAACATCCTGAAAATCATATAAATTTTTAAAACAGATGGAAGAAAAAATAATTTTAAATGTTTATCAAAAAAATTTACTTCAAAAAAAGTGAAAACAAAAGAAACCTGACTCTAACTAAAGGTAGTTTACAAACTAGTCTCCTCAGAATGAAAGTCATAAATAAACTCCATACTATAGAATTTATTGTAGATCACAGAAAATGGAAGTTGATAAGTTATTATTAAGAGGGGTTAGGCTTAGGGTTAGGGTTAGGAACTAATAATGACACAGTTTTACAAATATGAATTAAAAATCAAAATGAATGGCAAATCAAATTTAAAAATTACACTACAAACATAAATTACATTAAGAAAATAACCTACCATGACAACTAATATTAATTCTAGGAACATAAAAATTATTTAATATTCACAAATTTAATCATTTAATCACCACAGCATAGCAGTAAATCCAAACAAGAATAATTATGTGATCCTATTATTAGAGATTCAAAGGACCTATTTTATAATTTGTCAGGAGGCATGTGCACTTGCTAGAGAGAGACAGAGAGAGCAGGAGAGAAGGAAAGCACCCCTCAATGGGGCATGGTCATGCCACAATCTCTTCTCCTTCATTTCTTTATCCAGCTTAGATTTTTGGGTACTCATTGCGCATGACCTGGCCTGTTTTTTAAAGCTGCCATGTCTGGGATTTGAACTGTGCAGTCTGCCATGTGGGAACCAGCTCTCTTTACCACTAAGTTATAAAGCTGGCCCTCAAAGACATTTGGTAAAAGATACATGTTCATGATGTCAAAAACCTATTAGCAAGTAAGGGGTTAATTGCGTAATATCAAATATCATGCTTACAGTTCATTAGTAACAACAAAGTTTCAGTCAACACAAGTGAAACTAAGCCATATACTACTAGAAAGGAGGAAACAAAATTGCTCCAATTCATAGACAAAGACATTGCAGACATAGAGAATGTAACAAAATCAACTGGAAACTCATGGCCACTGGTTGTTGTTCAACATGTGTTTCAAAATCATATGTTGAAATCTTAACCCCCAATGTGATGATCTTAGCAGAGTCTTTGAGAGGTGAGGGTGGAGCTCTGGTGAATGGGATGAATGCCCCAATGAAAAGGACCCCAGAGAGTTCTCTATCCTTTCCCATCATTTGAGGATACAAGAACTCAGCAGTCTGTAACCCAGAGGAGGGCCTTGACCAGAGCCTGATGGTGCTTCCAGCTTCCCGAACTGTGAGAAATAAATTTCTGTTGTCTATGAGCTATCCAGTCTATGGTGTTTTGTTATAGCGACTCAGACTGATTAGATACTTGCTAAAGAGAGAATTCAGTACGGTAGCAAGATAAAAGCCCACATTCCAAAATCTCTGTCCACTAGACTGGCAGAAATGGGTTAGAAGCAAGCATTGAAAAGTTGAAGTCCCATTCATAACAGGAAAAATAGAAAAAATAGACAGTGATACCTCAACGAGATGAAGTGGGGTCTGCAGACCAGTGCCTGGCTGAGAGAGGGCCAGGAACCCTCTCAGAAAGTGGGAAGAGAGCCACCTCCCCCTGAACAAAAGAAAAGGCTGTTGTGCTCACCTCTCCATGCCTCGCTGACTGTGTCTGTGAACCTCAACCAGAGCTGTGGTCAGAAGGTTTCTCTAGGACACCATCCCTGAAGCACAGGAGGCCTCTGATCCCCCTCTGGAGCCTTCCTGTGCTTGCTTTTTTTCAGATTTGATCAGGATTTATCTGCTTGACATCAAGAGGTCCTCACCAGCATCCATGCTCACCTCACCTCTCTCTGATTTTCTGATCTTTACAAGTTCAGGGTCGAGATTCTACTCCTGGTAGAATCGGACCTGGCCATCTTTCTTTTTTCTCCTGTTTTCTTGATATAGATAAGTTTCAATGAAAATTTGTGCTTTCCTGAACATCTGCAGTGTTCACATTATGTGACACGGAGGGTAAGAAGATGGAATAAAAGAAAATAACTTGAGGCTCAGCTGCTGTGGCGCAGGCAGTAGGGATGTTGCTAGGCAATGCTGGAGGCTATATGGGAAGGCTCTGGTTTGCATTCCAGGTCCTCACCCCAGGTCTACCTGAACACACCAGGTATGCCCATGAGTACACCTGTGATTGTGGCTGGCTGCAGGGTTTAGAGGAAAATTACTACATAAAGACCCTGTCAATGGTTTCTGTCTCTGTCTCTCTGAAAATTAACTTTTTTAAAAAGAAGGAAAATAACTTTAAATAAAACTTTGGAAATTTCCATTGGGTATGAGAGTTAAGCCACTGGTGGGGCAAGCAGGTGATGTGGTGGTTAAAGGCGCTGGATTCCCACAAGACTGACCATAGTTCGAGTCCCAGACCTGGCGGCTTGCTTTCTCACTTTCCCTTTCTCTCTCTCTCTCTGTCTCTGTCTCTCTCCCTCTCCCTCTCTTATTCTCTCTCGCTGTCTGGTCAAATTTAAAATATAATAGTAATAACAAATGGAAATAAATAAATAAATAAATAAATAAATAAATAAATAAATAAATAAATAAATAAATAAATAAATAAATAAATAAATAAATAAATAAATAAATAAATAAATAAATAAATAAATAAATAAATAAATAAATAAATAAATAAATAAAAAACAAAAAACTTAAGCCACTGGCGCCAGGATCTTCCTGATGCTGTGATAGTGATTTTGTTCCTTTTCTACCTGAGACCACTGGTGAGCTCATCCTAGCTACCATTTCAAGACCAGTCATGAATTTATTTTGAAAGGATTTTTAAATTATGTCTCATTTACTTTTTTTCTGATTATAAAATCAATTTCAACATTCTCCAGCAGTATGAATTTTCAGCATGCTAATTGAATATAAGATGACTAATATCTGGGGGAGCAGCGTCGGCTGCAGTCCGGCCTTGGACCTCATAGAGCAGCTCAAGGTGGGCAGCTGTGTCCTCCAGGCAGCTGGTGGCTGCAATTAATCCTGACTTTATGCTTTTATGCTCTCATATCAACAGCTCACTCTGTTTACCACAACAATGAGTACATGATTAGGAACTCTTTAAACTCCAGTTAACTTTTTTTTACTATTAAAAACAATTGAGATTTGGGTAACTTTTTTGAACAATAACAAAATGGACCATACAGTCTAATTGTAGAAATTTTAGAAAATACAAACAAGTATAAAGAAAAATTACATTCATATTTATTCTAATCTGTACTGTTAAGAATCATTATATTTTTTGTTTTTTTCTTCTCTCTGTAAATATAACTGGAATGTATAATAGATGAGTATAAATGAATATAAATAAGTGTATATATAACAGATGTAGCAAGGTAATTATACTGTAAATTCAACCTCTAGCCTGGCTTTTCCATTGACGTACAGTGAAAATATCGTTTTTAAAAATGACACAATTCTTAAAATTTTACTATTTGAAATTGAAGTGGGGTCTTTGGGAGGTGATTAGGTCATGAGAATGGTGCCCTTATAAATGAGATTAGTGCCCCTTTCATAGGAAAAAAGTTCATGGAAAGGAAAAAGCAGAAATGTGTATTATTTTAAAAGATGCATGGGTTTCTATTGCACCAAAATCAACTCATAATTTAATTCTAATTTTTCAACAACTTTCTTTAGTCCCCTAAGTAAGTACATTTTTTCTGTATCTCTGATTTTATATGATAATTCCTTGACAAAGGGAAGTTTATTTCTGTTTTTTTTTTTGTTTGTTTGTTTTTTTTTTTTTTTAGTTTTGTTACAGGACACATGATGTGCCTGTGAGAGAGAGGGAGAGAAAAGGGAAGTAAGAAATCACCCCCCAGGGGTCAGAGCACAATCCTTTTTTTTTTTTTCATTCTCAATTTAGGACTTTTGGACATGCATGCACACATGCCTGGCATGTTTTTCAAGCCACCAGGTCTAGGACTCAAACCATGTAGTCAGCCATGTGGGATCCAGCTGCCTTAACCATATCACTGGCTGGCCCCATGGAGTTATTTTTAATTGCACAGTTTAAACATTTAAAACATTGTGGCTAATTATCACCAAATAATTTTCAGAAAATTTATACAATTTACATTTCTGCCAATAGTATAATAGTTTGCCTATTTATCTCGCTCTTGACAGTATCATGTACTATCATATAATTTATTACTTTCCAATCAGATAGGAAAAGACTGTTATCCAATAACGATTATAATAAACATTTCTTGAATTTCTGGTGAGGTTAACTGTTTATACTTATTGAAAATATCTATCAGTTGTCTGTTGTTCCTTATCTATTTTTCCCTATTTCATATCACTTTAAAAATGCTCTCATATATGCCTTATTCTATGAGTTGCCACATTTTTGCCTGTTAGTTGTTTTTTAATGCTTTTTTTTTTCATTTCAAGAAAAACAGTTTTAGGGTTTTTTCTGAAACTTTTTAAAAATTAATTAATTTACATTAATTCCCAAAGCATCATCACAGCATACAAAATGTGACTTCCCATCCAGAATATACTGCATAGTGACTTAATCATGCATGTTACCATCAATAATTTTCCATATATATTTATTTCCCCTATTTCTGACTCTCTGCCCTTTCCCATCCTCTTCTCACACTATCTCTGGTGTCTACAGTTGTCTTCCATTCCTTTTCCCCCAACATTTTATTGATCACATAATTTCTTAAATAACCTAACTACTTTCAATCGCAAGTTCAGCTGGTAATTTCAAGAAAGGCAGTTTTAACTTTAATAAATCAAAGAAATGCTAAGGAACTTTGCTTAAAACTTAAAGCCAGGAAACAGGTTAGGATTCTGTTCAAATAGTAGGTACATGAACCTATTGACAGCTCAAGATAGGACAAAAATCCTTAAAACCAGACTCAAAGCCTAAAAGAAAATCAGCAATGTTTTAGTCGAAAGTCATAAAATGCTATTTCACCAGTTCAGACTCATGTCCTTAATCTGTCTTCTGTTGTGATTCAATCTTCCCGATTAAATTCTAGGATATAATATTCAAATCCAGACTTGTCTCTATGATTAAGTTGGATTCTTGGTTGAAATTGCTTTTCTCTTAACACTTTGAATATATTTTCCCATTCTTTCCTCGCTCACATTGTTTCCAATGAGAGGTCTGCTGTCAGTCTTATGGGATATTCTTTGTAGGTAACTTGCTGTTTGCCTCTTACAAATCTTAGTATCTTGTCTTTGTCTGTGATTTTGGTCAATCTGGCCATAACGTGTCTTGGAGAAGATTTTCTTGGTTTGATTCTATTTGGAGTCCTTTGTATGTCTTGGGACTGGATCTTTGAGTGCCTCTCTAGGTTTCGAAAGTTTTCTTGCAGTATTTCATGGAATAGATTATCAATGCCCTTATGAGTCTCTTCGCCTTCTGGGATACCAGTTATCCAGATGTTTGGACATTTGATAATATCTAGTATTTCTTGTATATTATTCTCATTTTGGAGGCAATTTTCTCAGTCTTCGTAGTGGATTTTTCTAGGCCAGCAATTTTCTCTTCTAAGTCTGAGATTCTATTTTCTGTATGATCTAGTCTGTTTTTAATACTTTCAAGGGAGGTTTTGACTTCCTGTATTATAGCCTTCATCTCTAACAGGTCCATTTGATTCTTTTTTAAAATGTGTTATTCCTCTTTCAGATCTTGCAAGAATTTCCTCACCTCCTGGAACTTGCCAGCTCTTTTTTTCCTTCTCTTCTGCAGTTCATTGTCTCTCTTCTCTTCCATCTCTGTTAGCCTCACCATTGTGAACATTCTAAATTCTTTATCAGACACTTCCATGATTTCCACTGAACTGTCTGTGGGTGAAGAGGAGTTACTCTTTTCCCTTGGAGGAGAGGTATTTTCTTGCTTTCCCATATTTCTTGTGGCCCTGCAATGATTTCTAGTCATCTTATGGATGGTGTGTTTCTTCCTAAACTTGAAGTTCAAACTGAGCATTCAGGAGCGTGTGGAAAGAAGTGATCTGGAATCTCTTTGCCATTCCGTTTTGATCCCTTTGCATGGCAGATTCAGTATATTTTGAGGAATATGTTAACCATAATAGTATTTGGATTTTTGGCTATCGTTCCTTTAGATCCATCCAAAAACACAGTGAATGGAGATTAAAGAGCAGAGAGATGAAATAAAACAAAATGAAAAGGGAACAGAGAGAGAGACAAAGAGCGAGCAAGAGAGAGACAGAAACAACAACAAAGAAACAGAGGGAAAAAATAAAAAACAACTAAAAATTATTAAAAAAAAAAAAAAACAGAAAACAGAAAACCGTGTGGCATGAAATCATTAGTTCTCAGGAGCCATGGAGGAATCTTCTTCTGGAGGCCTGCCCCTTGCCTCTCTTTGCCTGTTAGATTTTTAAATATCCTTTTATCAGTTTTAGTTTTAAAATTTAATTAAGTGAATAGTTTTATTCATGATTCTTTCATTGTTTTATTGCTTAGAAAGTCACTTCCTACTTAGGAATTAGTTACATTATAGACATGTAATTTGTCTACCTTTTAAAAAGAATTTAAAACTATAGTGTGATACAGACTAAAGACCAATTACATTTATGAACATGGATAAATAAAAGAGAAACTCATATTATCAAACCTGGAAGGCAGCCAAGGTCAGAAGGCAGCCAAAAGCAGTAAACCTGACTTAATGCCCAAATGTCAGGTTCCACAAAAATCCTGTAGCTCAATGGCTTTCAAACTTGACTGAGCTCTAGCATCACCTGAGGGCTTATTAAAAACAGACTAGGGCTGGTTAAGTGCCGTGCATTGGGAGCTAGATCCAACATGGCCAACTGTAGTTCAAATCCCAGCCTTCTGTGGCTTAAAAAATATACCTGGCATGTGTGTGTGCATGTCCAAAAATCCCGATGGGAAAGAGAAATGGAGGCCAAAGGATTGCAGTAACATGATCACATTCCTTTGGGAGGCTTATTTGCTCTCACTCTCTCTGTCTCTATCTCTGTCTCTGTCTCTCTCTCTCTCTTGCATAT
This sequence comes from Tupaia belangeri chinensis, assembly GCF_000334495.1. NCBI lineage: Eukaryota > Metazoa > Chordata > Mammalia > Scandentia > Tupaiidae > Tupaia > Tupaia belangeri. The sequence continues at coordinate 5,902,102 of NW_006159934.1, forward strand.
ACGCTCTCTGGCAAATAAATTTAAAAAGCTAACTGGCTTCACCTCCAGAGTTTCTGATTTCAGGAGACCTGGGTGGGGCCCAGGAATTTGGATTTCTGACAAACCTCAGGTAATGCTGAGATGCTGGTCCTGAACCACACTTGGAGGACCAGAATGTATTCTGTACTTCATATTTCATGCTTAGTAAACTCACTTTAGGGACTGAAGTGCTTGCTGTCAGTCTAACAGGCCCAGTGACAGGCAGCACTGCTGAGAGCTATTTAGGTTCCATTAGATGATTAAGCCCTAAAGAACAGCAGCTTTGGATTCACGACTCTGATAGAGTGGCACATTGACAAAATATGGGGAAGAGAACAATCCCACCGGTGCCAGACTTGATATGTGGAGAGATATGTGTACTAGAACACCAGTTATCCTTAAAATAAAAAAAAGTAAATGTCCCAGTGTTTTCTAAGTCTTGGTGCCGTGCAACACATGCTTCATATAAATGAATGAATTTTATTCACTTTTCTCTGCAAGTTTTATCAACAACCAATCTGATGGGACAGGCAATCTCTAGTTTTATAGATGAAGACACTTGACTACCTGGAGTCTGCTTTCTCCTAATTATTTTTCTGTGATAATAAAAGTAACACATGCCCATTGTTGAGATTTTCAAAATACACACAGATATGATCACCTACCTTCTACCATATAGAGAAAGTCATTGTAGAAGAGACTATGGCACGACCATACCCTATTATAAGGGTGCTTTCTCCTCCTTTCTCTCTCTTTCCACTTCATTTGGCAAGTGCATACACCTTTTGGCCACTTTTAAAAAGTCAGTGTTTGATATATTTCCTCCCAATTGTCTTGGGCATACGAGATTTTGTATCATATGTGCTATAACTCTGTGTGGTGTTTCTTTCACATGTCGTGAACATGGAACATAACGTGTTCTCAACTGCCTGAGGCCCAAGAATTTCAGGCCAAGCTGCCTGCCCATCTCAGCCATGTCTCTACAGCCAGCATGGAAAATGTCTTAGATGGGAGCCTGAGCCCTGGGCTGGGAAGGACTGGCTTTTGGATCAGAGCATGGGACCAAGACCAAGATTCCAGGACCAAAGCAGAAATGGAAAGCCAGAGGGGACAGGAGACCAGAACAAGAATTTGGGATGGAGAAACAGAGATGAGCTTGGAAAGATTCCTGGAGAGCAGCTGCAGGTATTTACCTGCTGTGTGTTCTCCAACAGATGGGGGAGGAGTGGACAGCTGGCAAGAGTGCAGAGGAGGCTGTGCTCGGATAATCAGGGAAGGACAAAGCAAGTCAGTGTGGCAAACAGGCCTTGATCTGCATCAGCTCTAGGGATGAGTGCCCCGTGCACTTTTATGTTAGGATAATGGACAGTGTCTTGGACGTTGCATGTAGCTGTGAGATAAACAAGCTATTGTAATGACCAGCTTGTCTACTGGCTCCCAGTCTTTGTGCATGCTCAAGAACACTGCATAAATGTCCTGAGCCATGCACAAAAACTCAGGAGTTAGCATGGGCTTCCTGACCTTTAGCCCCCAATTCACTCCAACACACTCAGTGTCATCCATTTGCTTGCAAGATATGAATGTGTTTCATTACTGAAAACAGAAACTCGAGACTGATGAATGCGGTTTGATTGTGAATAAGATACAAATGTGATACGATACAGCACCCGTTAGATATTGCTCAGCCTCACACCGGCCAAGGTGTTTTTACTTGCATCTCTCAGTAGCAACTATCCGACAAACGGCTTGACACTCCTAGCTAAGTGTGGACTCATTCCTCTTTTCTTCAGAGGGAAAAGTTTAATAGATGTGCTGCCTGGCCTCTGGGATTGGCAGAGCTGTTTAATCTCTCATGATCCTTGCCATTATCCTTGCCATTGTTTGCTGTCTGCAAACTCACTGCAGAGCACGGCACAGTTGCACAGTTCTTGAGGTCAAGGAGGAGAAAATGAAAAAAGGCTGCCGTGAGGAGCTCATGTCAACACTGTGATACAGTAGCAGGGCTCGCTCCTCTGCCACTGGGGGCATCTACTGTATGATAAGGATCTCACAAGGGGACTCCTGGTGTGTGGTGTGAATGGAAAAACGAATGGATGAAGGCAGCACTGCTCCACAGTAGCAACCCACCTGCAGCAC
>NW_006159934.1:5904274-5924820 GCF_000334495.1 Tupaia belangeri chinensis
GGAATGTTGTCCCCCCATCCCAAGTCCTACCGGTTCAGTCACTTGCTTCTCTCCTCTCCACCAATACCATACACCAACTCCTAAGGCTCACTCCAAACACAATTTTATGTTTTCACCTTTGCTCCTCAAGTCTATCACTGTAATAAAAGTGCACTCACAGAAACTCAACAAATGAAGAGTAAGAACACAGTAAAAGTTCCACATGTTATTTACTACAAAACAGAAAAGTTCTGGGGGCCAGATAGTGACCCTGGTGGTAAAGCACAAAACTTGGTGAGGCTGACCAACATGGGAAGGTTCTGGGTTCACATCCAGAGGTCTCCTTGAGTATGCTGGGCAAGTATGTGTCTGTGATCTGGAGCTGGCTGAGGCTGGGGGCAGACTGCAATGCTGGAACCCTTCTGGAGGTGCTATCTCTGTCTCTCTCTCTCTCTCATGGAAGAAATTTTTTTTTAAAAAAAAGGAGAATAAGAGAGAGAATGAGGTTCCAAGCTGGTTACCAAGAAGTCTGTGAGTCTCACATTCAGAGGGCTGAGTGCCTGGGAGCACCAAAAACCCCAAGACATGATTCTTGGACTTCCTCCTTCAGAAAGAAGCAGCATTGGTAACCTATGCATTGTCCTCTCATCAACAGCGATTTTCTACAATGAACTTAGGGCTCATAACTTCCAAGACTAGAACCAACCGATAAATAATCATTTTTGTGCAATCCCATTTGATTTGATTTACCCTTAGCTGTGTAGGCTAAAATGCTGATAGGAAGAGAACACTGAGAAACAGTTTTAATTAGGAAGAATGAGCCTGCGCCTCGTAAAATCACTTCTCAGGAATACAGAAAACAGCCAGGGTCACAGGTTTCCTCTAAGGTAGGAGGAAGAAGTCAAAGCCTTTGGAAAATCAAGGGTTTGTAATGGCGATGTTGGGTCTGAAAGTGAAACCCAAATACAGAATCTTTGCCCTTTGCAGTAGCCAGCCTTCAAGATGCCCCCTAGTGACCCTCGACTCCTAGTTCAGCAAGAGGGTGTCCCCTACCACGCTGAATACAAACGACCTGTGTAATGATCACACATTGTAGAAACGATCAAGTTTGACTTCCAAGTTAAAAGACATCATAACTACTGCCTTGTACTCTCTTGAATCATTGCTTCTGAGAGGCCGTTGCCATGTCAAGAGGACACTCAAGCAGCACCTCAGAGAGCCCATGTGGTGGGAACCTGAGGCTCCTGCCGACAGCCAGCATTGCCTTGACCGCCATGTGAGTGAGCCACTTGGAAGCACATCCTGCAACTCCAGTCAGGACATCAGATGATCACAGCCCCAGTCAGCATCTTTTTTATTTTTGGAGAGGTTTTCGCTATAGGGCGCATGCGCTCGCCAGACAGAGAGAGAGACATAGAGACAGAAAGTGAGAAATCACCCCCCAGGGGGGATGGTCACGCCGCAGTCCCTTCTCCTCCATTCTCCTCTCGGGATCTTGGGCACGCATGCACACGTGCCTGGCGTGAGTTTTAAGCCACCGGGTCTGGGACGCGAACCGCAGTCGACTACATGGGAGTCCAGTGACATAGCCATTATGCTAACTGCTGGTTCTCTGGTCAGCATCTTGACTGCAACCATGAGACCTGGAGCCAGAACAACTCGGCTTGGCTGCTGACCCACAGAAACGGCATGAGACAGTACATATTTGGTTTTTTATGCCCCTAGATTTTGGTGTAATGTAATATCCCACCATAGATTCTGATACCCACCCAGATATACTCATGTCTGTTTCCAGACGAAACTGTTTCTGCTGGGAAACCTCGCCAAAGTATTTTAAATAGGATGATCTTCTTTACATTTATCAGAGGATGATATCAATATCCTCGGCCTTTCTGCTCCTCGCTTTTATACTAGCTTCAACCCCTATGACTAACAAAGCAGACACGTGTATATACATGTATGCACACACATATATACAAGCATATACACACATGTACACATAGCTTTTTTTTTTAACTTGAAAAACCATTCAAGCAATGGGAATATAAACATTTTTCCTGGAAGGACCGAATGTTCTGAATGTTTCAAGTACCATTTTTTTTCTTGCTCTCTCAGAATGGGCAGGAAGTAGGGGGAGGCAAGAGAGATTGACTATTGTAAATTGATAGCTGTCTCTGTTCTTAGTTGCTAGTCATAAAATTCTGAGCTGGGTGAGCACCAGCAGGAAAGAAATCCCACAGCCACCACTCTGTGCATTTCAGCATTCATTTAAATATTCAGAAGGAAAATTTCTTTCTTTTTCTCTTTTCCCCTACCCCATTATTTTTTTCACTCTGAAAGAGAAGGTGGGTCTTTGGTAAGACAAAAACACTGAGACAAGGCCAGACAGTGGTGCAGTGATAAAACACAACATTCTGCAATTCTGTGACCCACATGGAAAGGTTCTGGGTTCACAACCAGAGACCTCCCTGAATCCACTGGACACACATGATCCAGGGCTGGCTGAGGCTGGCAGTGGATCACAATGTCAAGATCCTGTTTGGTTGTGTCCTTGCTCTCTGTCTCTTTCTGTTGTTCTCACTCATGGAAGAAATAAACTTTATAAAAAGGAAACAAACAAACAAACAAATCCAAGGAACCAGTCTTTCCCTCATTTAAAAAAAAATAAAAGAAAGAAAGCACAAAGATTTTGTAAACATAATGGCATGTCCACATTATGCTAGAGGCAGTTAATACATTGTAAGAGAAATATTGCCTTGCTCTGTGGTTGCTCTACTGTGACAAATCAGGAATATGGGTGGTCTCTACTTGAGGTAAAAGTGCCTGCAGCTCCTTACTCTCCAGAATGGATTCCAGGAAAAATGCTTAAAGTTAGGGAAACCACGGAGCATTCTTCTAGGTTAGTGAGCCCTAAAGACAGAGGCAAAGGGGAGAAAGCTTCATAGAAACATAAGAGAACTTCAAAAAGTTCATGGCGGGGCCAGCAGATGGTGTAATAGTTATGTTACTGGACTTCCATGTAGCTGAACACAGTTTGAGTCCCAGACCTGGCAGCTTAAAACACACCAGGCATGTGAACCCAAGATCACAGGAGAAGAATGGAGGAGAAGGGATTGTGGCATGGCCGTTCCCTGCAGGGAGTGATTTCTCACTTTCTAACCCTCTCTGTCTCTCCAGTGAGTGTGCATGCTCTGTAGCAAAAAATCTCTCTCTAAAACAACAACAACAACAAAATGTTTATGGAGTATGGATTAAAGTATAAGTTTATTTTGGTGTAAAAATTTTGAAATTCATGCATAGTGTTTTTCATAATACATACTTTCCATTAAGTTTTTATAAAGACCTCATAGAGTAGAAACAATGAAGAAGGGAGGCCACAGAGGATAGCAACTTTCAGTTGCCCATCCAGAGTAGACCTACATGGGATGAAAGATGGGCAGGTAGGAAATGATGCTTCTCCAGCCTCTTAATTCTGTGCTCATGTCTTATTTCTACCTGCCCGTCCTTCTCTATGTTGAGGCACTGCCACAAGGCTTCAGAAGTAGAGAAATATTCTCACCACATAGATCCTAACCATGGTCTAGGATACAGTGTTCTCCTGAATCTAGCAGCAGTTCAGGGTTCAGAGGCTCCTATCCAACTTTCCCTGCCCTGGATGTCCTCAGAACCGTGTCCTTTCCCTCTGCTTATCCTCATTTCTCCAGCTTCCCTTAGAGAGTACATCCTGGCCCATGATTTCATCAACCAGCTCTAATGAATCCAAAATCTGAGTGTCCAGCCCGGCCTCTTGTCAGTACTCCAGCCCTGAATGATGTCAGTTGCACACAGACATTCCTCCTCTTCTTGGTCATCTGACCCTCACCTTGCACTCAGCATATTCTGTTTAGAATTCAGCTCCACAAGATGTCTCTGCATCCCCAGGAGCTTATTCCTGTCAAGAATGGCAGGGTGGGAACTTCGGAGTCAGTTTTGTCCCTGCTCTTTCCTCAGGTCCACAACCCACCCTGTGGTGGGCACTGCAGTCTTCCCTTTAAGCTATACCTTGGTATGGCCAATGCCTTTGCTGGGTGCACTGCCTCCAGCCCTTTCCAAACTTCTTTTCTTCTTTTTCTTTCTTTCTATTCTTTCTTTTCCTAAGACAAGGTTTCATTGAGTCATGCTCCTCAACCCTCCCGAGTAGCTGAACCCAGAGGCACACAACCACTACACCTGGCTCTTTTTCAGACTAAATCCTGCTATGTTTCATCATCTTCTCAAGTTTCTGGGATTACAGGAGCATGCTACTACGCCTGGCCTTTAGGTTGGACTTGGCATTGAATTCAGGACTCCTGTGTGGCCTCAGACTATAGAACTCAGTGTTTTAGCAGTGCACATCACCACAGCTGATAAAATGCCCTCTTTTCTTCCTTTGTACTTAATCTCACCCATATTTCAAGATTCAAAGCAAGTGCCCCATTCCTTAAAGCATTACCTGACCCTTCAATACTACCATTTTTTCTTCTTGGTCTTCTGTTCATTCTATTGAAAACTGAGGACCTACTATGTTCAATGTGTTAGGGGCTGAGGAGGCTACAATAGGGACGTCTCCAGCTTCAAGAAGATTATAGTCTAATGACCATCACACTAAATAATCACTTCTTTGTTTTCTTTCTCTTAATTGTGTTTCTCCAGTCAAATTCTTTAATAGCCAGTTCTGAGTCTCAAGTGTCTTTTGTAAAATTCATGACTAAGAGATTACAAAGCACATAAATTCTTAATAAATACCTGTTGGTCATATGCAAGTTAGTTACCAGAATAAGACTAGATACATGTAAAATGCAATCCTAATCTAGATTACAGAGATTCTCTTTGGTGAAGGAAAAAACACATGTCAAGAAATTAAAGAAATCATGCTGTGTTTGAAAGATGTTTTATAAGTCTAACCAGTCATTTGATTTACCTTGACAGACAACTTAGTTAACTCAAATTTAAACATAATAACTGATAATTCATTCCCCACATCCCATATTCATGAAATAATAGTCACATTTTCAGATTAAAGAATTCACATAAAAATGACATGGAAACGCTTTAATAATTAGAGTATGGGTATTTGGAACTCCCTAAGAGATTAGATAAGATAAAAATCACGGTAAATTGAAAAGCATGGAATACACATTCTTAGGTAAAACCATTCTGTCCTGTTAAGGACGTGAGTATCAATATGATCCAAAGAAAAGAGGCAACCACACTATCCTCTCAGCAAAGATCTCCTGGAACCAGGATCAGAGGCAAAACTGGCTCACATAATACCAGTGAGACTTTTTAAAGTGTCTCCAGGAAAAACTTATATAAATCAAAAGTGAAAGAATCTCACTTCTCCAAAAATGTAAAATTTCTGCTATCAAGAAGAAATAGGGATATATTTCATTCCTCCAAATCTTTTTTTTTTTTTCCAGAGAGGTTTTTGCTATAGGGCGCGTGCGCTCACCAGAAAGACAGAGAGAAACAGAGAGACAGAAAGTGAGAAATCACCCCCCAGGGGGGATGGCCACACCGCAATCCCTTCTCCTCTATTCTCCTCTCGGGATCTTGGGCACGCACGCACATGCACCCGGCGTGAATTTAAGCCACTGGGTCCAGGACTCGAACTGTGGTCGGCTACATGGGAGTCCAGCGACATAGCCATTACACTAACTGCTGGTCCCTCATTCCTCCAAATCTTTAATGAGTACAGTTTTGATTCTTTGTTCAGAAGACCTAGTATGGGTCAACTTAGATGTCCAGTGTACAGTTTTGATTCTTTGTTCAGAAGACCTACTATGGGTCAACTTACATGTCCAACTCAAGGGACAGATGATATTCCTATCAGAAGAGAACCTTGTATGCTGAACAGAAGCTCAACAATTCAGAGTCAAAAGTTAGTCCCAGACACATGTTTATTGTCAACCTTAAAAGTTCTCACTTACCTGCCAGAATATGCTATCTATTGTGTTTCCAAGAAAACCATCACGACCTTCTGAAGACACCAGTTTGGGGCCAAGAATTGTCATGAATTCATCAAAATCCACCTGGCCATCTCCTAGAAAAAGAAGATACAAATAAGAGTCATAAAGTAGCTCAGCTCGACCTATTGTATACAGTGCAATGGATATCACTGTGCTCTTCTCCTTGGCACTACCTCATAAATGAAGAAGAGCTGATAGCATTACTGAACATTGTTCAGCATTCTTTTATTTTTTGTTTTTCTAAAAAGAAAAGAAAAAGGTTATTTTTTCCATGATCTAGAGATATGGAGAAACACACCACCCCAAGAAGGTCTAGACACTGCAATTCACCCTCAGCCTTCAGCCAATCCTGGATCATGGACATTCATGTGCCCAGCATAACTCAAGGAACTTTCCAGCCTTGAACAGGTTCCTAGTGTACTCAGGGAAGTCTCCCGTCTCTAACTGGGAAACTTCCTGTGTGAGATTTACCACTGTTCCACTTTCTAGTCCCTGTTCAACATTCTTAAAACACCAAAAGCCTTATGAAGAGTTCACAAGCTTGTCACTAAAATATGTCCACCAGGCAGACACTCCAGCTCCTGGCAATGATGTAGCGGGTACCATTTTCCCACTGGCATGGCAAGTCAGTGGGAAAGAAAAGGTTTAGCTTCCAAATGGGAGGAGTGGTCAGTGAATGACTGGAAGGAAATCAATTTTTCTCTCATTATTCAACAAGATAAAGGGATCTAAAATTTCACCCTTACTGGGAATTATAAGGATACTAAATCAAGTGATAAGGAGGTATCATCTTGCCTTTCAAGTTAGCAAACACTTCTGAAAGAAAGCTACTGGATGCTGGCAGAGGTACAGAGAGATAGGCTCTCTTATGCATTCCTGGTATACTTGTCCCAGATATTGACTGGCAGTACTTATTAAGACACTATAAAATGCTGGTTCCTTTTAATGTAATAACTGCATTTTTCAAGACAAGGAAATTATCTTGAAAGTAGTACAAGATGTTTGCACACAGTCATCTAGCATTTGTAAAAAGAAAAAACTGAAAGCTAGAGATAGAAGACTGCCCCAGTCTTCCTGGTATTTGACACCTCTGAAAGCTAACATCACGTGGCTCCAAGTCTCAGATGAGGCACACTTTTTTATGCGTGTGCTGACCCTCTCCTCACTCCATGTCATCTTCACTAGTCCTAGCTGGGGCTGAATGTCTCCGACTAGAATATGTATGCTACATAGACAGTGGACCTCATCCTGAATAACTGGCACTCAAGGAGAACTAACAGTTCTTGAAGGCTTTAGAAACTCAAGGATAAGGGTCACTTTTTATGATGACTTTATGAGACCTTCACTAAAATATGGTCACCAGGCAGTCACTCCAGCTCCTGGCTATGATGTAGTGGGCACCATTCTCACTTGGACCCTTAGAAGAGGATGGTCCACAGTATGTGGCAAAACCCATGCTTCTCAACAGGAGGAGAATTGGGGTTATCTCCAAAGAGTCACCTTCTAGGTAGCAGAAGGAGATAGACCACCCATCACTGAAAACAGCCGCTGCCCCACGGCTGCAGGGCAAGGGAGGCACAGCAATGTGCAATTGATGCATTTCAAGGGCCCACAGGGAACTCTGGTGCAACTCATCACAGCACCAGGCGGTGCTCACAGATCTGCTCTTGGCTGAGAACTACAGACCAGAAGCTGACGGGCAGAAATGATACTTCTGAAATGCTTCTTGCCCAAGTGAAGGGAGCAGCTCATTTTTTTTTTTAAAGAGAATTATTTATTTAATTTTATCATTATTATTATTATTTTTTAACTTGATACAGATAGTCACCAGAGAGAAGAAAAGTGAGAAAGCAAGCCACCAAGTCCAAGACTCAAACTGCAGTTGGCCATGTGGGAGTCCAGCACCCCAACCGTCATGCCAACTGCTGGCCCCAAGGGAGCAGCTCATTTCTAATGAAAAATTGAAAGCTAGAGGAAGAAGACTGCCCCAGTCTTCCTAGTATTTGACACCTCTGAATGCTAACTTCACGTGGCTCTAAGTCTCAGATGGGGCGCACTTTTTATATGTGTGCTGACCCTTTGGCCAGAGAGGAAGCACTGGGGGTGGGGGCGGTTACTCAGGATCCAGAGGATAGGAGGACATGTGACTTGGCAGAAAGGTCTAGATCGTAAGAGGATTTACTTCCAGCTATTTAGGTGAGGACATCTGGAATCCTGGACTTTTTGTTGTCAAAATAGTATACACTCCTTCCATCATCACCCCCTGCTGGAATAATGTGATCTTCTATAATGAAGCAGGAGAAAGCTAAGAAATGGAAGCAGGTAAAGGGACCTAGAGCATCTGCCTATGTGGCTAGACAGAAAAACTGATCAGAGTAGACAATTTCCTACCCAAGGTAATGTAGGCAGGAGATTTCCAGTGGGGGATGTCTAACTGATTAATCAATTTGATATGGCCAGTGAGATAAACCAGTGGGCCCAGCTACATTGATAGAGCCAATGAAATGAGATCAGTGGGCCCAGCCAACGGTCAACTAACATGACTAAGATTTAAAAATTATAAACCTCACTGAATGTAACTAACTGTGGGGCCTTTGAGCCACTCTGTCAGCTCAGGCCTGCTCCTACCTCTTAGGAGTGTACATTTGCTTTTACTTAATAAACTACCTTTTTCTTTCATTATTGGTGAATTTCATTCAGTTCTTTGTCCAAAACACCAAGTAACTGGATATTATTGCAAAAGCCATCCCACAACAATAAGTATATTGGGTCCTCAGAAAAGTCCTGAGTATTTTGCTATGCAAAAATGCGTCATTACTTTTCCGATGACCCAATATGTTTGGTCTTTGTCCTTATTTCCTGTGGGAAAAACCCTTGTATTCATAAAACACTCATAAGGGAACCAGCAGTTAGCGTAATGGCTATGTCGCTGGACTCCCACGTAGTCGACCGCGGTTCGTGTCCCGGACCTGGTGGCTTAAAACTCACGCCGGGCGCGTGTGCATGCGTGCCCAAGATCCCGAGAGGAGAATGGAGGAGAAGGGATTGCGGCGTGACCATCCCCCCTGGGGGGTGATTTCTCGCTTTCTGTCTCTATGTCTCTCTCTGTCTGGCGAGCGCACGCGCCCTATAGCAAAAACCTCTCCAAAAAATAAATAAATAAATAAATAAATAAAACACTCATAAAATCCTTATATTTTCCTAAGTGATAGAAATACAAGGAGCATCTTTTGTTCTACCCTAGTATTTGGCCTTTGACCCCAGTTCCTGACAGAGCTCCTAATCCCTTGGAATTTCTTCCTTATGGTTTGATCATTTGTTAGAATGAGGTGATTCTTGGTGGACTCCTGGATGGAGCTGGTCACCAGAAAGCCCAAACAATGATAAGAAGTTTTGAAATTTCAGTCCCTACTTCCTCCCCCACACTTCAGGGAGGGAAGAGGAGCTGGAATTTGAGTTAATAACTAATCACGCCTATGTGATGAATCCTCTATAAAAATCCCTAATGCATGGGGTTCAGAGAGCTTCTGGCCTGGTGCTCATGAAGGTACAGGAAGAGTGGTGTGCCCAGAGAGGGCATGGAAGCCCCTCACCCTGCCCCCTCACCTTGCCCCTTGCACCTCTTCCATCTGGCAGTTCCTGAGTTGTACCCTTTATAATAAGTAGGTAAATAAAAACTTTCCTGAGTTCTATAAACTGTTCTAGCAAATGATTGAATCCAAGGAAGGGGTGGTGGGAACCTCCAATTTATGGTCAGACACACAGGTAGCAGCCTGGACTTTGACTGTCTTCTGAACTGAAGGCAGTCTGTGGAACTAATTGCTAACTCTAGGTAGTGAGGTGGGAGACAGGGACCCTAAAATTATAGTTAGGGTCAAGGCCTAAAACGGAATCACAGGATGGCTAAGTTTTAAGATGGAAACAAACAGCTTGGCTGCTTGGTCAGGAGAGACCGCTTGCAACAGGGGGCTCAGTGATTGACCTAAGCACCATGACCTAGAACTAAAACAAATGCTTTTTCCAGGCCATACCACACTCAGGGAAGAAGATATGATGATTTTTATGGCCCAAAGCCTCTAGACAAAGAATCTCCTGACCTTTGCATCCACTCCAAAATTAGGAGAATAACTGGATTCATCCAACATGTGCCCCTCTCCACCACCAGGGGAAAGCATGCTTCAGCCCCACCTGAAAACAAGCCTGAACTAGCCTTCTGACCTGGATAAAAACCCCTCGCCCCAGTCCCTCCTTGGCAACCCATTTTCCAGGATCCCTCCCTTTTTGGGAGCTCTGTGTTTCCTTCCCTTGCCTTGAATATACTTCTCATCTTGCTATACCTGCTCTGTGTGTCTGCGTCTCTAATTTTTTGTGAGCATGAGACAAAAACCAGTGTCCTGCTGTAAGGTGCTGGGCCCAATCACCCCTGTACCCCCATGTTCCTGCATCGGTAGGGAGTAAAAGAAATGAATTTTACTGTATGACACCCAGTCAGCATCTGAGGAGAATTGGGGAATTTCTTGGTGAGGAGGAAAGCTCACTTTGATGACTAGAAATATTGAGTGTTGCGAGTGAAATAATAGGGAAAAAAAGTGTTTTTTTTTTTCCCCATACACTCCCTTTTTACTTCATTGAACAAAGGGAGATTCTTCCAGGCTCACAGTTGGAGAAATAATCAGCATAGGCCCCCTTCAGCTCTCTCTCTCTTTCTCAGGATGTTTCTCAGTGCTGCTTCTTGAGTGTAAGGACCCAGCACATTTTCTGTGACCTTCTATAAATGAAGACTTCTCCTTCTAATATATAGCTTGAAGCCAGCCCTCCTGGTAGCATAAAGGTTCTATTCAGATTCTGACTGAGGAGAGGGCCTCTTTAGTAAGTCCTGGTTTAATAGGGCCAAGAACACCCCAAAAGCTGATGCTGTACCCAGAAATCTAGTGCCAACATCCCCACCCCCTATCCCCCCACCATCCTAAGGAAATTGAGACAAATAGAAATTCAGAATTGGTCTAACAAATGTGGCCTGTCCAGGCTTGGCAGAGTGACATTAAAGTGCTATTACACAGTCATGTGTCTTCAAAGACAAAGGTGGACATTGTCCCAGATCCTCCACCCCTCATGAAATGTGGAAGGATTCTAAATGCACCAACTTTATTGCTTTATGAATCTTGAACGAGCAAGAGACTGCAAAAAGAAAGGATGGAATTCACTCCTACCAGGTCTCGTTCTCCCTCTCAAGCTTCCAAATATCATGATCCACTTAACAAGAAGTACAGGAAACTAACCTGCCAAGGACTGCGTCTTGGGGCTTCCTGCTGCTATGTGAGTCAAAGTAATGAACTTGAACTAGGGCAAGAAGCTGCAGGAGGGCCAGGACTGTACAACATTCATTAAGACCAACCAGCTGAAATTTTTGCAAAGAAGTAAAATAATAATAAAAGCCACTGCAAAATAAAAGAAAGGAAAAGAATATAAACAAGAGAAAAATCAGGTGGGCTTTAAAGGGCAATAAGGAGAGACAGTTAAAATCAACTCATTAAATTCCAAAAGCATACCTACAAAGGGCCAGGTGAGTGGGCACTAATGTATGGACCAACAGAGAGATACAGGAAACACAGGCTTAGCCTCCAGGAACTTGCAGTCCCTTACCCAAGGCAGGATCAAGTGAGAGCTGGAACTGACCTGAACGCATTTTACTAGGCCAGGACAAATGTGAGAGTGTAGACTCCAAAGAGGTCATTCCCAATGGTTTTGCCTGGAGCCTTTAAAGGAGGGAAGGATTCTTACAAGCGGAAAAGGAAGACAACTCAAGCAGCCTGAGCAAGGGTGAAGACACTAGAAAGGATGGAAAGAGTCTGGGAGTAGCGACTGCCCTCTCTTCATCCAAGATAGAGGATTCCTGTCGGAAGGGAGCAGGTGGAGGGGGCAGTGGAAAGTGCCCACACCTGTGTGTGAGGGCATCGGCACTTTGCTCACTTAAGATCCATCTGGTAACAGTGTGCAGGGTGGATTGGAGAAGCAGAACTGGCCCCCAGAAAGAGTCCTGGGTGAGACAATGGGAACGGAAGGTCAAGGTGGAGGAAGGGAGTAGAGAACCAGATCCAGGGTAAAGTATTCCAAGTGTAACTGAAAAGACATAGCAAATTCCTCCGAAAGCAGGAAGAGAAAGAGGCAAGAGTGACTGAGGTTTTGAGTTGGGAATATGGGAAGGACCACAGAGCTTAGGAACAATAGAGAGGTCAGGAGGAGGGCAGGTTTGGGAGACGCTGACTTTGAGGAGCTCATAGGATGGAGGGATGGGAGCTTAGGGGTTTTGGGGAAGCTAAAAGTATGGATTTCAGAGTCCTTAGGATCTATGGAAAGATCTCTAAGATCTTCAAAATAGAGTTCAAGTTTAAAAAAAAAGCAAGCTGCAGAAGCAGAGTGTATTTTAGTATGCCATAACTTGGTTTAAAAAAATGGCAATATCCTTGATTTGCTTATCACACACTGCACACATGCTTTGAAAATCCATATGGCACCCACAAAGATGTACGACAATTAAATGTAAATAAGTTACTTTTTAAAAAGAGGTCAGAAAGACTATACTTGTTTATTTGAATAGGTATTTTAATAAAAATATATGGAAATATACCCAACAGCTCCATCCCGCCCCCCCCTCCAAAAAAAATACTCATTATAGGGGTTTATTCATGGCCAGGTTTGAGCAGATAGGGCATAGAAATGAGAGAGAATCTTCTCAGGGAATTTTTTTTCTGCTTTCTTTTTAAAATTCTGGTTAAAAATACACACACACACATATACACACATATATATCATAAAATAAAATGTACCATCTTTAGCATTTTAAGAATACAGGGTCAGTGGTATTAAATGTATTCATGGGGCCAGCAGGTGGCATGGTGATTTAGGACACTGGATTCCCACATGGCCGACCCTAGTTTGAGACCTGGACCTGGCAGCTTGCTTTCTTCTCTCTCTGTCTGTCTCTCTCTCACTCTGTCCTTCTCTGGTCTAATTTAAAATAAACAAATAAAGTTAAATAAAGTAATTATTTAAAAAGAAAATGTATTCATAATGCCTGTGCAGCCATTACCACCATTCACGTCAAGAACATTTTTCGTACTGTAAAGCTAAAACTTTTTACTCATTTAAACAATAATGTCCCATTCCCTTCTCCCACCAGCCCAGAGCAACCAAAATTCTATTTTCTATCTCTATGAATTTAACTACTCTACGTATTTCATAAAAGTGGAATCATACAGTATCTGCCTTTTAGTGACTGGCTTATTTTACTTCCCATAACATCCTTGAGGTTCACTCATGTTGCAGCATGTGTCGGAACAAATCTAGAGATCTGATGTACAACGTGTAATACCCATGAGACCTTATAGATAATAAAATTGTGCCATATGCGGAATCCATGCAAAATGAGATTTTAGCTGAGCTTGCCACAAAGCAAATAAATGGGAAACATTTTTACTATCAATATGTGTCCCATATTCAATATGGTAACCTTTTTACTTTCTCTATGTGTCCCACAACATCGTGTCGTATACCTTAACTATACACAATAAAACTTGTTTTAAAAACTAACATTAAAAAAGAAATAATATTCAATCGCATGTACATACCACATTTTGCTTATCCATTCATCTGTCAATGGACACTTGGGTTGTTTCCACATTTTACCTATCAGTAATAATACTTCTATGAACATGGATATGCAAACATCTCAAGATCTTATTTCAATTCCTTTGAGTTTATACAAAAATTGGTGGATTATAAGATAATTTTATTTTTGACTTTTTAAATGACCATTATTTACTTTAGCAGCTACACCATTTTACACTCACCAACAAATGCTCAAACAAGGGTTCTAGTTATTCTACATTCACCCTCATTATTTATTTACTTTTTGATAATAGCCAGCTTCATGAGTGTGACATTGATTTGCATTTCCCTGATGACTAATGATGTTAAGCATCTTTTCATACATTTATTGGCCATTTATATATCTCATTTGGAGAAATGTCTGTTTAAATACTTTGCCCGTTTTATGAATTTGGTTCTTCATTTTTTGTTGTTGAGTTTTAGAAGTTCTCTATATATTCAGGTATTAATACCTTATCAGATATATCATTTGCAAATATTTTCTCCCATTACGTGAGGTATTTATTCTATTTAGAGTGTCTTTTATTCTTATTTTTTTAAGAATTATTTTATTTTATTTTATTTTATTTTGACCAGAGAGGGACAGAGTGAGAAAGAGAGAGCGAAAGTGAGAAAGTAAGCTGTCAGGTCCAGGATTCAAACCACAATTGGCCATGTGGGAGTCCAGCGCCCAAGTGTCTTTTATATTTTTTAGAGAGATATTTTTGCTATAGGGCACATGTGCTTGTCAAGAGACAGAGAGACAGTGAGAAATCACTCCCATGGGGGAGGATGGCCATGCCACAATCCCTTCTCCTTCATTCTCCTATCAGGATTTTGGGCATGCAAGCAAACACACCTAGCATGAGGGTCCAGGACTCCTACTGTGGTTGGCCATGTGGGAGTCCAGCACCTTAATCACTACACCACCTCCTGTCCCTGAGAGTGTCTTTCGATACATATAATTTTTCGTATTTATGAAGTCCAATTTGTTTCTTTATTTTGCTGTCCATGTCCTTTGGTGTAGTATAAGAAATTACTGCTAAATCCAATGTGTTGAAGCTGTGACCTATGTTTTATCTAAAAGTTTTATATTTTTAGGCTAACATTTAGGTGTTTGACTCAGGTTGAGTTCATCTTTGTATAAGGTGGTGTGTAAGGAACCAACTTCATTCTTTGGGCATGTAAATATCAGTTTTCCCATTACCACTTATTGAAAAGATTGTCCTTTTCCCACTGGATGGACATGATGGACTATTTATTTCTTCACAAATATGTGAAGATTTATTTATGTACTCTTCATTCTATTCTATTGATCTACGTGTCTTTCCTTATGCCGGTACCACAATGTTTTGATTATTGTCGTTCGGCAGTAAGTTCTGAAAACAAGAAGAGCTTTCTAGTTTTGTTCTTACTTTTCAAGATTGTTTTGGCTATTTAGGGTACTTTGAGATTCCATATAAATTTAAGGATGGTTTTCCTATTTTTTTTGTCAAAAAGCATAATATTGATTGCATGGTATTAAAGTGAATCACTTGATTGCATTGAATCTGTAAATTTCTTTAAATAGTATGACGTCTTAAGATATTGTTAAATATGGAATGTGTTTTCATATTTATGTCTTCTTTAATTTCTTTCATCAATATTTTGTAGTTTTCATTGTATAAGTCATTCATTTCCTTGGTTAATTTAATTCCTATATATTTTTTCATGCTATTGTTAATGCAATTATTTTCTTAATTTAATTTTCAGATTGTTCATGGTTAGCATATAAAAACATAACTGATTTTTGTCTGTTGACATTGTATCCTGCTACTTTACAGAATTCATTTATTAGTTCTAATAGACTTGATAGACTATTTAGGGTTTTCTACATATACAGACTGAGACTCCCTTATCCAAAATGCTTGGGACCGGAAGTGGGTTTTGTTTGTTTGTTTTTTTGTTTTTGCTTTTGTTTGTTTGTTTGGTTGGTTGGGGTATTTTTGTATTTTTTGGGTTATATTGGTACTTTTCCTTGTTAGGGTTTTTTTTCCCCCCCTTTTAAATATATTTTATTTTTTATATACATTCAATCACTGTATATCATTACAGTATGCAAAATGAATTTTCCCAGCATGAGTACACTAAATATTAGTCCAGTCAAAGATACTATCATATATGCTATCAACAGATAGGTTTCCCCTTTTGTGACCCTCACATGCTTCATGTTTTGAATTTTAGGGTTTTTTCCCCTCACATTTTGGAATATTCACATGGATATAATGAGATATCTTGAGGCTAGATCCCAAGTCTACATATAAAATTCACTCATGTTTCATGTATATCTTATACTCAGGGCCTGAACATAATTTTATACAATATTTTTATTGCAGCATCTTGACTGTTATTCATCATATGAGGTCAGGTACAGAATTTTTCATATGTGACATCATGTCAGCAGTCAAAAAAATTTCACATGTTGGAGAGTTTACGATTTTGGATTTTCAGATTAGGGGCTTAATTTGTAAAATCATATCATCTGTTAACAGAGATCATTTGACTTTTTCTTTTCCAATTTGGGTAGATTTTATTTCTCGTTCTTGCCTAATTACTCTGACTAGAACCTTCAGTACCAGGTTGAGTAGAAGTGACAAAAGCAGGCACCCTTGTCTTGTTGCTGATCTTAGTGGAAAAGTTTTCAGCCTTTCATTACTGAGTATGATGTTCATGTGGATGTTTCGTATATGGCTTTTATTTCGCTGACGTAGTTTCCTTCTATTCTTAGTGTGCTAAGTGTTTTCATCAGGGAAGGGTGTTAAATTTTGTCAAATTCTTTTTCTACATCAATTGAGATGACCGTGTGGTTTTCCCCCCTCTGCATTTTGTTAACGTTGTGATTTACATTGATTAGTTTTTATATTTTGAACCATTTTTGCATTCCAGAAATAAATTCCTCTTAGCCATGGTACGTACTTTTAATATGCTGCTGAATTCAGTTTGCTATTATTTTGTTGAGGATCTTTGTATCACTGTTCATCAGTGATACTGTTTTATAGTTTTCTTTTCATGCAGTGTCTTTGCCTGGCTGTGGCATCAATGTAGTGCCGGCCTTGTAGACTGAGTTTGGAAATGCTTCTCTTTATTTGGAAAAGTTTGAGGACGGTTGTTGTTACATCTTTATTTTTTTGTAGAATTCATCAGCAAAGTTATCCAGTCCAAGACTTTTCTTTGTTGGAAGATTTTTGATTACTGATTCAATTACCTTACTAATTACAGGCTACTCAGATTTTCTACTTCTTCCTCATTTAGTTGTGATAGCTTTTTTTGTTGTTGTTTTAGGAAATTGTACATTTCATCTATATTATTTAATTTATCAGTATAAAATTGTGTATAATACTGTCTTAGAATCTGTTACTTCTATAGAGTCAGTAGTAATGTCTCCACTTTCATTTCTAATTCTAGTAATTTGAGTCTTCTCGTTTTTTCTTAGCCTAACTAGCTAAAGGCTATTAAATTTTTTATTTAAATAAAAACAAAAGTTAAACAATTTTTTAAAAATCATTTCCATGAACCAGCTTTTGGGTTCATTGATGTTTCTCTATTGTTTTTCTATTTTCTATTTGTTCAGAGAGAGGTTTTTGCTATAGGGTGCATACGCTCACCAGAGAGAGAGAGAGAAATCATCCCCACAGGGGATATGGCCATTCCACAACCCCTTCTCCTTCATTCTTCTCTTGGGATCTTGAGCATGCATGCACCTGGTGTGAGTTTTAAGCCACCGAGTCTGAGACTCGAACCACGAGCGACTACGTGGGAGTCCAGTGACATAACTATTAGGCCATCTGCTGATCCCCTCTATTCTGTTTTTTTTTTAATGTCCACTTCAATCTTTATTGTTTCCTTCCCTCCACTAGCTTTGGGTTTAGTTTGTTCTTTTTCTAGTTCCTTAATTTGTAAATTTAGGATGTTAATTTGAGATATTTCGTGTTTTTTAATGTAAGTGTTCATGTCAGCAGTCAAAAAAATTTCACATGTTGGAGAGTTTACGATTTTGGATTTTCAGATTAGGGGCTTAATTTGTAAAATCATATCATCTGTTAACAGAGATCATTTGACTTTTTCTTTTCCAATTTGGGTAGATTTTATTTCTCGTTCTTGCCTAATTACTCTGACTAGAACCTTCAGTACCAGGTTGAGTAGAAGTGACAAAAGCAGGCACCCTTGTCTTGTTGCTGATCTTAGTGGAAAAGTTTTCAGCCTTTCATTACTGAGTATGATGTTCATGTGGATGTTTCGTATATGGCTTTTATTTCGCTGACGTAGTTTCCTTCTATTCTTAGTGTGCTAAGTGTTTTCATCAGGGAAGGGTGTTAAATTTTGTCAAATTCTTTTTCTACATCAATTGAGATGACCGTGTGGTTTTCCCCCCTCTGCATTTTGTTAACGTTGTGATTTACATTGATTAGTTTTTATATTTTGAACCATTTTTGCATTCCAGAAATAAATTCCTCTTAGCCATGGTACGTACTTTTAATATGCTGCTGAATTCAGTTTGCTATTATTTTGTTGAGGATCTTTGTATCACTGTTCATCAGTGATACTGTTTTATAGTTTTCTTTTCATGCAGTGTCTTTGCCTGGCTGTGGCATCAATGTAGTGCCGGCCTTGTAGACTGAGTTTGGAAATGCTTCTCTTTATTTGGAAAAGTTTGAGGACGGTTGTTGTTACATCTTTATTTTTTTGTAGAATTCATCAGCAAAGTTATCCAGTCCAAGACTTTTCTTTGTTGGAAGATTTTTGATTACTGATTCAATTACCTTACTAATTACAGGCTACTCAGATTTTCTACTTCTTCATAATTTAGTTGTGATAGCTTTTTTTGTTGTTGTTTTAGGAAATTGTACATTTCATCTATATTATTTAATTTATCAGTATAAAATTGTGTATAATACTGTCTTAGAATCTGTTACTTCTATAGAGTCAGTAGTAATGTCTCCACTTTCATTTCTAATTCTAGTAATTTGAGTCTTCTCGTTTTTTCTTAGCCTAACTAGCTAAAGGCTATTAAATTTTTTATTTAAATAAAAACAAAAGTTAAACAATTTTTTAAAAATCATTTCCATGAACCAGCTTTTGGGTTCATTGATGTTTCTCTATTGTTTTTCTATTTTCTATTTGTTCAGAGAGAGGTTTTTGCTATAGGGTGCATACGCTCACCAGAGAGAGAGAGAGAAATCATCCCCACAGGGGATATGGCCATTCCACAACCCCTTCTCCTTCATTCTTCTCTTGGGATCTTGAGCATGCATGCACCTGGTGTGAGTTTTAAGCCACCGAGTCTGAGACTCGAACCACGAGCGACTACGTGGGAGTCCAGTGACATAACTATTAGGCCATCTGCTGATCCCCTCTATTCTGTTTTTTTTTTAATGTCCACTTCAATCTTTATTGTTTCCTTCCCTCCACTAGCTTTGGGTTTAGTTTGTTCTTTTTCTAGTTCCTTAATTTGTAAATTTAGGATGTTAATTTGAGATATTTCTTGTTTTTTAATGTAAGTGTTTATAGCTGTACCGTCCACCCTTCACACTGTTTTCACAGTGTTCCATAAGTCTGAGTATGCTGCATTTTCATTTTCCTCTAAGTATTTTTTAATTTCCCTCGTGATTTCTCCTTTGATCTATTGGTTGCTTAAGACTTTGCTATTTAATTTCCACAAATTTGTGAACTTTCCAGTTATCCTCACGTTGTTAATTTCTAATTTCATCCTGGGGAAGTTACTTGACATATTTATGTCGTTAAACCTATTAAGACTTAATCTGGTCTAACATTGTCCATCCTGAACAATGTCCATCTGCACTTGAGATGAATGTGCATGCGTCTGTTCCTGGGTAGAGAATTCTGTATATATTTTATCAGGTTATTATGCTGTTAAAGCCCTCTATTTCCTTATTTATCTTCTGTCTAGTGTTCTGTTCAGTATTGAGATGAATAGAAGTCTCCTATTAGGTTGTAAATTGTCTATCTATCTCTTAATTTCTGTCAGTCTTTCCTTTATATATTTTTATGGTTTGTCATTAAGTTCAGAATATTTATAATCAATATTAAACTTGTTCCATGGAACGCTTGTGAATACATAATGTCCTTCTTTGTATTTGACACAGTCTTGTTGTTTGATATTAGTATAGACACCCCTGCTCTCTATTGGTTACTATTTACATGAAATATCTTTTTATCATTCTTTCATATTTGATCTATTTGACTCTAAATCTAGAGTCTCTTATAAATAGTACTTTGAACATGCTTTTTTTAACCCATTCTGCCAGTCTCTTTTAATAGGAGAGTTTAATTCATTTGCACTTAAAATAATTACTGATAAGGAGAGACTTAGTTCTACCCTTTTGCTATTTGTTTTCTATATGTCTTATTGCCTTTTTGTCCCTCATTTTTCCATTATTGTCTTCTTTTGTGTCTAGCTGTTTTTTTGTAGTGAAATATTTAAATTTCTTTCTAATTTTCTTTTGTGTATATTCTAAAGCTGTTTACTTTGTTGTTACCATAGGAATTGTATCTCAAATCCCAAATTTATTTAACACTTGAATTTGAATTTATACTGACTTAACTTCAATAGCATAAGAATTCGGCTTCTCTTCAGCACTTGGCCTATTCCTTGCTGTTGCTGATGTCACTAAATTTTTATACAGTGTGTCTCCCAAAACATAAACTAGTTATATTTTTAAAGGCATTAGTCTCTCACACTATGCAGAAAACGAGATGCAGTTATAAACCAAAATTAAAATAATACTAACATTTAGACTAATAATTATACAAAATACATATTTATTTTTTTAAATCTTGTAGAATACAAAAGGCAGAATTACCATTTGTTGTTACAATTTTTTTTTGTTTGTTTTTTTTGTTTTTGACATAGCTCATGTATGCTTATTAGAGAGA
>NW_006159934.1:5924832-5939856 GCF_000334495.1 Tupaia belangeri chinensis
GGGAAAGAGAGACCTCACCCCTCAGGGTGATTTCCACACAGCAATCCCTTCTCCCTCCTAGGATTCTGGGTATTCGCACACATACCTGGCATGATTTTTCAATCTAAGGGGTCCACGACTTGAACAATGGTCAGTCATATGGAGACCAGCTTTAACCACCACATCACCTCCTGGCCTCACAATACTATGTCGTTAATTGTCCACAAACTTACTTTTATTGATTTCTTTTTTTTTTCCATATAGCTTAAAGTTATTATCTAGTCTCTTTTAATTTCACTCTGAAAGAATTCCTTTAGCATTTCTTGCAGGGCAAATCTAGGAATAATGAACTCCATCAACTTTTGTTTATCTAAGAATGTCTCAATTTCTCACACACTTTTTTTTGGGGGGGGGGAGGTTTTTGCTATAGGGCATATGCGCTCGCCAGACAGACAGAGAGAGACAGAGAGACAGAAAGCGAGAAATCAGGGAGGATGGCCACGCCGCAATCCCTTCTCTCTATTCTCCGCTAGGGATCTTGGGCACACACACACACGTGCCCGACTTGAGTTTAAGCCACAGGGTCCGGGACTCGAACCGCAGTCGGCTATGTGGGAGTCCAGCGACATAGCCATTACACTAACTACTGGTCCCTCTCTCACACACTCTTGAAGAAAAGCAAGGTTAACTTACATGGGAAGGTTTAGAGTTTACATCTTGAGACTTCCCTGAGTGTACTGGGCATACTTCTACCCATAATGTAGGGCTGGATGTGGCTGGGGGTAGATAATATGCTGAGAGTCTTTGGGAGTGCCTCTTTCTCTATGGATCTCGCCAGTCCTATTTTTGTCTATTGTACGCATGAAAAGGATAAACTTTGAAGCAGTCTTGAAAAAAAAAAAAAAAAAGATTTGTTGGTTAATATGATTCTTGGTTGACAGAAGAATCTGTTGGTTGTCTGTTTGTTTTAATTTTCCAGCACGTGCATGTGCTCACCAGAGAGAGACAGAGAAAAACAGAGACGGGGAGAGCAAGAATGCAACCCCCATGAGGCATGGTCACTTTGCATTCCTTTCTCCTCCATTTCTCCCTCCTTTTGGGATTACTGGGCAAGACACACATGTGCCTAGCATGTTTTTCAAGTTACCAGGTCTGGGATTTGAACCATACGATCAGCCATGTGAGATCCAGCTGCCTTAACCACTAGGCCATGGGCTGTCCCAAGCTGACAAGTTTTTATTTTACTTCTTTGAATGTATTGCTTCACTTCCTTCTGGCCTCTGAAGTTTCTGATGAGAAATTTACTGGTAATCTTACCAAGGATCCCATGTGCAATGAATTTTTCCTCTCTCACTACTTTCAAGATAATTGGTCTTTTGAAAATTTGATTAGAATATGTCTTTGTGTAGATGCTTTTAAGTTCATCTTTGCTTTTATTTAATTCATGAAAGAGAGAGTGTAGGGATGCAAGGGAGAGGAGAAAGAGAGAGAGAGAGATCCTTGACAGGATCTCATCATACTACAACACCCTTTCCCCAGCACTCCAGATTGTCAGGATCTTGAGCGTGCATGCCCATGCCCAGTGTGTTTTCAGGCTGTCCTAAGGATCCAAACCTGTGGTCAGCTATACAGCTGCAGTTTGTTCAACTAACTGCAGTTCAGTTTGCTACAAACTGCACCATTAGGCTTAGATTTTGAGTTTATCTTAAACAGAATTTGTTGAGCTTCTTGAATGTTTATATTAATGTTTTTCATCATTTTGGAGAAGTTTTCAGGCATTATTTCTTGAAATCTGCTCTCTAGCCCTTTCTCTCTCTTTCTTCTTATCTGGGGCTATTACAATGCAAATGTTGGTTTTCTTGATGGTGACTCATGGGTCTCATAGGCTTTGTTCAATTTTATCTTTTTTCTTTCAGTTCATCAGTGTTCATAATTTCCTTTGTCCCATCTTCACGTTAATTGACTCTTTTTTTTTGTGCGTTCAAGGCTCTTTTAGAACCCTTCTAGAGTTGTTGTTGTTTTTTTAATCCTTCTAGTGAATTTTTCATTTTAACCATTAAATATTTTGCAGCTCCAGGATTCCTTTTTGGTTTCTTCACAGATTTTCTATCTTATTTTTTTCTATTCTACTTTCTTCAGAATTGTTCTCTTGACTTTCTCCACATCTTCCTTTAGTTCTTTGAGCATCAAAGACAATTGTTTTAGAGTATTTCTATTAGATCTGCCATCACATCTTTCTCAGGGATAGGTTCTGTTAATTTTTTTCTTCTTTGAATGGACCAAATTTCTGGTTTCTTATCATTTTTTTGGCTAAAAAGTGAATATTTGGGGAACCAGCAGTTAGTGTAATGGCTATGTCACTGAACTCTCACGGAGCTGACCACAGTTCGTGTCCCAGACCCGGTGGCTTAAAACTCATGCTGGGCGCGTGTGTGTGCGTGCCCAAGATCCCGAGAGAAGAATGGAGGAGAAGGGATGGCGGCGTGACCATCCCCCCTGGGGGGGGTGATTTCTCGCTTTCTGTCTCTATGTCTCTCTCTGTCTGTCTGGCGAGCGCACGTGCCCTATAGCGAAAAACCTCTCCAAAAAAAAAAAAAAAGGGGATATTTGAATATAGTAATGTAGTACCTCTGGAAATAGATTCATCCCCTACTCTTAGGATTGCTGTTTCTTATTAATTTTTTGTTATTATTTGTGTTCTTGTTTTTTATTTGTTTTGTTTTGGCTCAATTGTTTTGCTGTTTTGTTTATTATTTTTGATTATTGTGGGTAGTCTCTTCACCAGTGACCACCTGAGATGTAAACTTAAGGTCTTCCTAGGTCTTTTCTGAGCCTGCACCTTTCCCTGGACATGTGTGGTACCTTTCTTTTCCCTGCATATGTAGTTTCTTTGGAGTATCCTGGGCCTTAATGTCTAGCTCTAAAATGGGGAAAAGTAGAAATGGAAGGGCAAAAATGCACTGGATCCTTCAATACCTTGGAAGTCATTTTGGCCAAAAGGAGAAGGGCTAGGAACATGGTGGGGAGGAGCTCCAACAATGGCCACCTGCCTCTTTGTTTGAACTTCTATATTCAAAAGTACTTATCACTAATCAGAGAGCAGAACATAGATCCCTGATATTTGGAGGACAGGGTGATTTTTGTCCAACCTGGTTCTCACAAGCTGTGTACAAGCTGCTCCTGGAATAGATGCACAGCTGCCTATTCCTGGAATGCATACACAGCTGGCTAGAATGCATTTACAGGGTTGTAGGTGGGGGATGGATAACTGCCACTGTGCACACTGTGCAAAGAGCTTAAACTGCCTAAAATTAACCACAATTTGCCATCCAAGCCTTCCTCTGGAAGTTGTAAGCCTTCAGTGCACTCCAGTGTTCCAAAATAGTTACATCAGACAGATTTTGCCAGTGTGATTGTTGCCTAGGTGGAAGGACATTACTGGAGCTTCCTATTTTACCATCTTCCTGGAATCATGATAAATATCTTTTTATACTTTTTGGATTACATCATGTATTACCTGTTTGACAATAAATAATTATAATTTTAAAATTAAATGATGAATTCTATTGTTTGTATCTACTGAATGAACGCATCAAGAACACAGGAAGGAGGGACCAGCAGTTAGTGTAATGGCTATGTCGCTGGACTCCCACGTAGTGGACCGTGGTTCAAGTCCTGGACCCGGTGGCTTAAACTCACGCTGGGCACGTGTGCATGCATGCCCAAGATCTCGAGAGGAGAATGGAGGAGAAGGGATTGTGGCGTGGCCATCCCCCCTGGGGGGTGATTTCTTGCTTTCTGTCTCTCTATCTCTCTCTGTCTGTCTGGCGAGCACACGCACCCTATAGCAAAAAACCTCTCAAAAAAAAAAAACATCGAAACAAAAAAAGATAACAGGAAATAAAGAAGGAGCAAGAGAAAAGAGAGAAGAAGACCAAATGGAGGGAGGTCTTGGAGAGCACCTGTACATCTGGTTTCTTGGATGAGCTAAGCTCCATAGGGTATATACAGACTCAACCTTACTCTTTTTCACACTCCCTGTTCAAGTTTCCTTCTCATTTTTTCTTGCCTCTGGATAAAGCACTGAGCTATTCCTGTAGCTTCCTTTTATTGACTCTTAAGGAATAAAAAGTTATACAGTACTTTCAGATAATAAAAAGTTCAGTCCATGTTAATAATCACATAATTACAGACTTCCCTCAGTTGAAAATGTCTTCTCTCTTTTGACTTGGGCCTAACCCAGGCTAGCAAACTTTAATGGAAGAGGAATAGATCCAAGTTTGGGGTATTTTCTCCCACTCATTTCTAGTTCCACATTCTCCAGCTCTGGTTTCTGGCTATACTGTATTTGGAATAGGCTTCAGAGGAGGTGTAAGGGAAAAGAAATACCTCAGGCTTCTCTCCATTTGGCTGCTTATAACCCCAAGGGTCCCCTCCTGGGACCTTTGAGCTTCTGGTGGTCTCTCAAAACATCAACTCTCTGGGTTGTGCTCAAGACTACCAAAAAGGGTTTCTCCATTGCCTCATGTGTCAATGAGAAGGCAGACGTTTCCACAGCAGTCCTGTCCCTTTCTGCTTGGCTACCTAAAGCCAAGAGCACCTCCCATTCCAGCCCAGACCTTTAAACATTTCACATGTGGCTCAAACTCCACTTCTACATACTTTGTATTCCAGAATCATAAATCAGACTCTACCAATGGCCCTAAGTAAACACCTTTAGCTCAAAGTAAAAAATCAATTGGAGGTAGGCAGATGGGAAGATGGCACTGCAGCATCAACATTTTATGAAAGGGGCTCACAGGGGCCAGACATTGGTGTAGCAGTAAAAACATAATCCTCTGTGAACCTGACCCACATGGTGAGGTTCTGGGTTCACATCTGGAGAACTCCCTGCATGTGCTGGGCATGCATGTTCCCATAACCAATGACCAGCTGAAGCTGGGAGTAGATCAAAATGTTGAAACATTGTTGAGGTGCTGTCTTTCTTTCTCTCTCTCTCTTTCTCTCTCTTTTTCTAACTCATGGAAGAAATATAGGAACTTTAGGAAAAAAAGGGCAGAGGGATCAAGGGTAACAACTTGTTTGGAAATTATCTGTAGCCTTCTGGTGGGTTATGTATTAGAGATATCACCCTGGGTTGGTAGGTTATGTATTTTGGGAATCCTCAAGAGTTATCACAATATTCAGTGTTTGCTAAGAAGACATTTAGCATATGGTTATATTCACAGATATGATTTATGATTATTCTCACAGATATGATTTATTTCAGGGGAAGAATATAGTGCACAAAGGAATCAAAGGGAATGGGCATAGGGGCAAAGTCTAGAGGAAATCAGGCTCAATTCAGAGTCCTCTTTAGGCAGAGTCAGTAAGAGATATTTAATTCCTCCCAGCAATGAATTTTGGCAACATGTGTGAAATGCTCTCTCTAAGGAAAGTTCATTAGAGGATAAGTGTCCAAGGTTTTTACTGGAGATTGGTCATGTAGGTACTCTCTGCCTGGCATGTATTAAAATTCAAGACTCCGCAAAGGAAAGCAGGTGCTTAGCATAAACTTTGCATGCACAAACTGTTTAGGCACAATGAATTTACCAGCTCTATGAGAATCCTTCTGAAATCCAATATCCCATGTACCAGCCAAGAGTCCACTTTGCAAGGGGGCCTTTCTAAGGATAGCCTATCAAGTTAACACTTTCTCTGCACAGATCACTACTCTCTAAGTTTCTGAGCCACTGAGCTAAGACCATAGAAATTGACTGACACCAACACTTCCAGCCAGGGCAGGAATAGATGCATACCTTCTTATGGTTGGTCCTAATATAGATCTTGCACCTGGTGGTGACACAGGTAAGGTCTTCCTTGATCTGAAATGCTTAACTCTGTGCAACCCTGTGGCTCTGCTCTAATTCCGAAAAAACTAACACAGTCTTGTGATTCTTTGCTTCAGGGTTTCCCAGCTCCTGAACTACCAATCCTCACTCTGCCAGTAGAAGCAAACCAGAGGCCCAGAAAACCCAGAACTGCACACCTGCCTTCAGCAACTAGGCTTCCCAGGAAGCCAATTTGCTATGGGAATTGAATAACAAGCCCAGCATTTTTACATGTGTTGTATAATACAGGACAAGCAAAATGGAAACAACACTTTACCTCTACTTTTCATTAGTATAGGGTAAATATCAACGGACCATAGAAGGATAAGAAAATCAAAGGGTAGTAGGGATGAAGATGGGAGTTGGTGAGTACAGACAGTACCTCCTACAGTTGCTATTGCCCTTTCTCCCCTGTGACCTCCAAAGAGTGGGAGCTGATCAGATAGGATTGGCTCTCAGGATGTGTTACAAGTTTATGCTCAGAGCTGAAGCCTTTTCCCTGATAATGTTTCTCACTTATGTGACAGGCCCTTCCAGGGCTGGTCTCCCCAGAGTAAGCCCAGTCAATCTACCCTCGTCTTCTTTCTGCACAAGGATGTGGGGCATGAGCCAGGCAGAATATAAAGGGGCACTTTACATCTCGCTGCAGCTGTTCTTATGCACACATCTCCCTCTGGGATACATGTGGAAGAGACAAGGCAAGACAAAACCAAGCATCTTAATAACATCACGAAAATCAAAAGTGCAAAATATAATGTAATGTTCTTTGTTGAAGATGATGAATATGATAATATCTTTGATTTGATTATCACACACTGGATGCATGCTTTGAAAAACTGTATTGTACCCTACAAAGATGTACAATTAAGTGTAAATAAGCACTCAAAAAATTTTAAAAACACAGCATTAAACCCCACCGCCGACTCTAACAGCTACAAGGCACTTCCTAAACTTCAGAGAATAGTTGTAGCTTAAAAGTTCCAAACCGAAATATGTTAGGGAGTGAGTACGTTTTGGAAATGTGGATGCAATGACTGCAGAACAATCCTGACTTCAAGATTAAAAAAGAACGAAGCTAACAATTTCTAACCTGTGTATGTTCAACTTGCCATTAAAAAACCCCACAAAACTAGGAAAAGACAAAAATTCACAGCAGCTCTAAGAGCTGAGGATAGCCATCATCCACTTGAGCAAATCTGGGGAAATAGATACTAACCACAGCTCTAGTGAAGTGGATGAAGCTATAAAATCAATGCTCTGTGCAGGCTGTACTCTTAGAAAGCACCTGTTAGGAAGCAGTAGGAAGAGTTATGAGCCTTGTACATTGTCAACCTAAGTTCAGAGACTCAGGGCCTGCAAAACCTAGACATCCAGGCAATGAGCTCCCAACTGTGTGTACTTGACTTGCTAGAAAGTCTAGTATCTTGCCCCTGTCATCTCCCTGCTCTCTTCTTGGTGTTTTCCTTTCAACCTCTAGTGGAAGGCCAACTCCCACTCTATATGTTATAAGGGTGCTCTATATGTTATAAGTTGTCATTTTTAAATATATAGCTTCTTTCTTTTTACTTTCCTACTTCCTTGCTTTTGTGATAGACAGCACATGCACACATGAGTGAGAGAGAGAGAAAGAGAGAGAGAGAGGGAGAAAACACCCCCAATAGAGTCCCATATCCCTAGTCCCCCAGGATCTTGGGTACCTGCAAATACACTCAGTGTGTTTTTCAGGCCAACCCAGGATCTGAATTATGGTCAGATCCCAGGTTTTCAGCACCAAAGGTCACTAGCACTATTATCGTGCTACAGCAACTAGACCTATATCGCTTCTTAACCATGACTCCTTAACTATAAGTTCTTCTCATCAGATTTAGATCATTGGCAAGTGGAAGCAGGGTAAAACGGACTCTAACCAACATTCTTTTACTAAATATTTCCTAGGTACCAGAAATGGCACGAGGTACTGCAAGCTTCAACACAACTGGAAGATTCTGAAACCCGAGTGGAATGAGAAGGTGGTGAGCAATGCCCACACATGCTGATGGTTGGCCAACACTGAGACCCACATCCTTTCTGCTAAAAATTAAAAGCTAGACCCAGCTGCGGGGGCACAGACAATAGAGCCACTGCCCGGGCAGTGCTAGAGGTCATAATAGAAGGCTCCAGGTTTGTGTCTGGTATCTACCTGAATATGCTATGCGCACCCCTGATCCTGGCTGGCTGCAGGGCTAGGGGGGAGTATCATGGTATAAAGACCCCATCTAGGGTACATCTCTCACTTTCTCTATCTTTCTGGAAATAAATAAATAAAACTTAAAAAAAAAATAAAAGAATTGAAAACTAGAGGGAAAACAGGACTTAATCCAAAAGAGAAGCATTAACCTGAATACCCATAGAAAAAATTAACTCCCCCAAATTGTTCACTACCAGAGAGAGAAAAAAGTTCAAGAAATACCCGGTTTGTGTTAGGCTAGATGCAAATAGCCCCTCACAAACAAGATGTCTGAGGATGAATGAAAACTTTGCAAGAGGCTGAGACATGAATGGAAGGAAAAAGTGAGCAATGCCCACACATGCTGATGGTTGGCCAACACTGAGACCCACATCCTTTCTGCTAAAAATTAAAAGCTAGACCCAGCTGCGGGGGCACAGACAATAGAGCCACTGCCCGGGCAGTGCTAGAGGTCATAATAGAAGGCTCCAGGTTTGTGTCTGGTATCTACCTGAATATGCTATGCGCACCCCTGATCCTGGCTGGCTGCAGGGCTAGGGGGGAGTATCATGGTATAAAGACCCCATCTAGGGTACATCTCTCACTTTCTCTATCTTTCTGGAAATAAATAAATAAAACTTAAAAAAAAAAATAAAAGAATTGAAAACTAGAGGGAAAACAGGACTTAATCCAAAAGAGAAGCATTAACCTGAATACCCATAGAAAAAATTAACTCCCCCAAATTGTTCACTACCAGAGAGAGAAAAAAGTTCAAGAAATACCCGGTTTGTGTTAGGCTAGATGCAAATAGCCCCTCACAAACAAGATGTCTGAGGATGAATGAAAACTTTGCAAGAGGCTGAGACATGAATGGAAGGAAAAAGGACCTGGCTTTGGCGAGAAGAAAAGGCAAGGACACTAACAATGCAGTAAAGTCAAAGTCTACCTGGGATCCATTGGCAGGGAACTGCAATTTCTAATTCAAGTCAACAAATATTTGCCTAAACCCATTATGTGGCAGCCATTGTTAGGTTTCGAGGACACTGCAGTGAACAGGAAGGACATATGTACTGTCCTCTTGGAAATTAGAGTTCAGCTGGGAGGAAAGACAACCAAGGACTCTCAAGGCTGTCTATTATAAGGAGGGCAGGGGGGAGTGCTGCAGAAGCAAAAAGCAGAGAAACTGAAATCTCTTAAGACTGGTCGTCCAGATGTGAGCTATGTCAGGGATGCTCAAAACCACTCATCATATGGGAAAAAAATTTTAGAAGCTCATTTATATCTATTCTTATTTGTCCTTTTAAATTTATATTTTGGGATAAATTGGGTCATCAGAAAAGTCTTGACGCATTTTTTTCTAAGTCATATGTCATGACTTTTCAGATAACCGAAAAATTACAAAGTCCAAAACATATTCCTGGAGTAACTCCTGCCCATAATACAATTTAAAAAAAAAAAAGCTACAGGGAGGTGTAGGACACACAAGTTGGGAAGGACAGAAAAGATCATTATATACTGGAAAATCTGCAATCTGAACACTTTGAACATTTTACTTACACACTTCTACCTATTCTAGAAACTACTCCTCTGTTCTATTACTTAAAATAGTGTATCATCATATTCCTTTTATGTAGTAAACATAAGTGCTATTTTCAAGATACAATATCATTATATGGCAGGAAAAATCAACTGCAGTTTCTATAATAAATACCAACAGCAAGAGATAATCATATCAATAACCTACAGCCCTAACTTAAAAAAAAGAAGGAAAATTAAAGAGAAATAGGATGATGAGAAAGGATGATAGTAATGACAGAGAGATTGAAGACTTGAACTTCATAAGGAAGAAAAAACACAAGCACTCAAGAATACTCAAAGATATATGTAAAACAAGACATTTTCCTGAGTTAAGAGAGGTAATACCTTGGGGGCCAGCAGGTGGCGTGGTGGTTAAGGTGCTGGACACTCCTACATGGTCAACCACGGTTCGAGTTCCAGACCTGGTGGCTTGCTCTCTCACTTTCCCTCTTTCTCTCTTTGTGCCTCTCTCTGGTCAAATTAAAAATGAGTGAATGAATAAATATAATAAATAAATAATTCTTTAAAAAAAAAAAGAGAGAGGTAATACCTTGATGTTCTATCAGACAATACCAGTTCAGGTCAGCAAAATTAGTAACAGTTAGCATCTACTGTGATGAATGACAGACCAGCTACATTATTAAGGCACTTAACTCCTTTCTCACAACAATAATGAAAAGTAGATATTGATGTCATTTTACTAAGACATAAAGGAGGTTCAGACATTAGGTGACAGTCACAAGATTATGTTACTAATTATAACAAAACCCAGATTTGAACCCTGGTTGATCTTGACCTTAAAACATTGATTATTGGGCTAGCTCAATAGTCTAGTGATTAAGGGAGATAGATCCAATATGGCCGACCATACAGATTCATAAACATCCCTGGTGCGTGTGTGTGCATGCCCAAAATCCTGATGGAGTGGGGAAAGAAAGGTAAAAGGATTGCAGCAAGGCCATGCCTCATTGTGGGTGCTTTCTCCCTTTCCCTCTCTGACTGTTTTTAATCTCTTGCAAGCATGTAGGCCCTCTGAAAAATTTTTTAAAATTCTTTCCATTAGATCATGTTATTTTCCAAAATTAGAACTTAGGCAAAAAAATTTCAATTAATATATTATTAGCCATATTCTGAATGCTGTGAGAAACAAAGACTATACCTCTTAAAACAGCCATGAAACATTTGTAAGTATAGGATTATATGCTAGGTCACAAAGAAAATGAGTTCTCCAAAATTGAAATTAGTAGGTCACATTCTCCTTCTCAATTCCAAAGAAACATTTAAGCAGAGATTCCTAAATCATCCTGAACTCAGAAATACTCTCCTGTTTAATGAAAAATACAAATGTGAAACAATAAATTTTAAAGAAAATGACAATGAAAATTTTATATAACTCAGATATACAGGTATTAATCAAAGTTGTCTTCAGCAGTAAGTTAAGACATTAAAAATAAATTTATTTTAGAAGACTGGAAGGAAGGAAAATATCTGAAGAAAATTTTAGAAAATAAGCTAGACATAAATATAATTTGGGTAAGGGCAAATTAGTTCATTGGGGAGTCCACAAAGATATGCTAACTATGGAATCAAGTGTAGAAAAGAGAATTCCTTTTTAAACCTGTAACGTATATGGATGACTGGCAAAAAACTAATCCAGAAAGATTAAAATAACATTACAACTGAAAAAAAGCCATACAGTAACAAATATAAAAGAGATAAATATTATGAAATACTTTTTATAACTTAAAGCTAATATATTTAAAAGATTTTTGTGAAACTAGTGATCTTATTGAAAAAGAATAATTTATCAGAATGGATTTAAGAAAAGGTAGAGAAGTAACAGAATACATTTTTTAATTAAAAAACAAATTTTTTAAATGTCCAAAAAAAACTTCCCAAATGAGAAGAAAATTGCATCTGAGTTTTTTCATGTTGTTGAGAAACAGATATTCCTCCTGTTATCTAAATTCTTCCAGGATGACAACAAAGAGGAAAAGTCGATATAACGTTGATAGCAAAATACACAAAAGGAAAACAACCACCACATCTCACATTCAAAAATCCTTTAGCTGAAAAATTTAATTTAAAATACACTAAAAGCATAGCCTACCACAGCCAAGTGCTGATCATTCTGGGACTTGAGTACAATTTAATATTAGAAAAATCAATTAATATAATAAATCAAATCAACAGACATAATTAAATATGGATGTTGAGAAGGAGCTGGGTAAAATATAAGATCCCTTTTTAATACTAGGAAAAGACTAATCATTTAACAATGTAAGAATGATCTATCTCTAGGCAACGATATAGATCCTCCAACATAGAGGAATTCCCATTAAATAAGCAATACCCAAGGACGCTTGCTATCACTTTTATTCAATGTTGTTCTCAATGTTCTGTCCAATATTATGACTTGAAATACAAGTAAGAAAAATGACTGCAGGAAGGGGAAAGACAAGATTATCACTATTCAGAGGACAGTATGATTGTCTAGCTAGAAAAAAAGAAATGACTCAAATCTAATTCTGGGGAATTTAGTAACAGTGGCTAGGTACCAGACAAACATTTTTAAAAATCAATAGTTTTCTTGTGTGGCAGCAGCAATAACCATTTAGAAAATTTAAGGGGAAAGAAGAGCTAAGGGACTGTGAGCATGCAGCAGGTGGAGCTCCCAATTCGCTCTCCCTCCCAATTGGCTCTCCCTCCCAGTCCCCCAGCAAGTCCCCTCTGGAGTGGAGATGCCAGGCCAGGCAGGTCTCCAGAGAGAAGGTAAAGAGTCTCTCTCTCTCTGTCACAGCACTTCCCCCAGGGCTGATACAAAGGAGTCTGCCTCACTTGTGAGCCATCTAAAAGCCACACCTGTTCACTGGAGCAAGTTCTGTAGGGACTGGGGTGTTGCTCTTGACCTCCTTTACTCCTGAACACCTGGAGAAAATCTGCTCTGTAGCTGGTGTCTTCCTGCTCTGTCTCCCACAGAGAGGGAGGACCATCCTCCTTGACCTCAGCAGAGGATACACATTTGTGCCTACTTAGCCACAACATGGAAACCACTGTGCCTCTCTCTACCTGATGGATTGCCTTTGTACTGGGGACCCTGACTTGGCACAGAAGGAGGATAGAAAACCGGAGGCAGGCAAAGAAATGCCAACTCACTTCAGGGGATGCAGTGACAGGGCAGGGGATGACCAAACCTAGTCTTTGGAACACTTGACTCCCACTGAGCTACAACTAAAGGAAGAAAACCCTGTTAAGAATTTTGGGAGAAAAAAAAGAAGACGAAAAAAAAGGAAGAAGAAGAAGAAGAAGGAGAAGGAGAAGGAGAAGGAGAAGGAGAAGGAGAAGGAGAAGGAGAAGGAGAAGGAGAAGGAGAAGGAGAAGGAGAAGGAGAAGGAGAAGGAGAAGGAGAAGGAGAAGGAGAAGGAGAAGGAGAAGGAGAAGGAGAAGGAGAAGAAGAAGGAGAAGAAGGAGAAGAAGGAGAAGAAGGAGAAGAAGAAGAAAAGAAATACTACTTGGGGGCTGGAAGTAGTATGGTGGGCAAGGGTGCTGGACTCTCACATGTCCAACCGTGATTCAAGTCCCAGACCTGGCAGTTTGCTTTCTTACTTTCACTCTTTCTCTCACTCTGTGCCTCTCTGGTCAAATTAAAATAAATAAATAAATAACAATAAATTAAAAAATAATTCTTTAAAAAATAATTTCTTTTTTTTTAAAAAAAGGAAATACAAGCTCTCAGAGAGTTGAATTAGAGTGCAATTAAAAAACCTTCAAGGAACTAAAACCATTTTCCAATATGTAAATTCATGACTCACTGAAATAGTAGCAGGCATGTATTGGGAGCCAGGGCAGAAGCCTGGAGCTGCCACACAGAACAACATAATGGAGAAAAAGATTGGAAGGTACGAGCTGACAGACCTGGAGGTTAGATCCCTGAGAACTAACTAGAAAAGACAGTAGTTCCAAAGAAAGAACAAAAGAATAGTAGAAGGGAAAATATTATTCATGGTAGATAATATTCATTTATTGAGAATTTTCTGTCTGATAAGTATGAATCTTAGAATTACAAAGATTGGGCCAGGAGGTGGTACATTCACACTGGTAATGCAGCCAGACTTAACATGGGGAAGGTTCTAGGTTCCTGTCCTCCATGGGCATGCTGGACACACCATGACACATGCTGGCTGAGATGGGGGTGGATCGTGGTGTGAACACCCTGTTGGAGACACCTTTTCTCTGTCTCTCTCACAAAAAAAAGTTGTTTCAATTTTTTAAAATTGCATGAACTAACTCATTTAATCCTCAAAACATACTTCTGAGGCAGATCATATTATCATTTCACATTTGAAATCAGGAAGTGGAAACCAGGAGAGGTTGTGCCCAACCTGCACTGGCCAGGCCTATGGCCAAGTGGGGTCTGAATGCAGGCAGTCTGACTCCAGAATCCATTGGTTTTTACCACAAAGCCAGTAATGGTTAAACAAACAGTAGAAAAAAATAACCCCCATGCAGAGGAAAACAATCTTTTTTTTTTTTTTTTTTATTGCAAAAGAGAAAAACAACCTTGCCAGAGAAAGAGAAGAAAAGGGAGAAAGCACCTCGCAGTGGGGCATGGTCACGCTGCAATCCTTTCTCCTCCATTTCTCCATCCCGTTGGTATTTTGGACATGTACACCTGCCTGACATATTTTTCGAGCCACTGAAGCCAGGACTCTAACCATGCATTAAGCCATGTAGTATCCAGTAGGCCACAGGCTGGTCCAAAACAACCTCCAATTTATCATTTCAAAGGAGGGACAAAATAACCAGGAGTAAACTTATAAATGATATTTAGGATCTGTACAAAGAAACCTATACAACTTTAGTGAGATATTTAAAAGATACTTTAAAAGCCTTTAAAGAAAACAGAAAATAACACTATGCTTTCTGGTAGAAAGATTACTGTAAAGTTGTCAATTCTTCCCAAATAGATATATTTAATGCAATTTCAACAAAAAAAAACTTATGAATTTTTTTAAGACTTCTCAATGACTCTGAAGGTCATATGGAAGAATGAGAAGGCGAGAAAAACTTTAAAATATTGGGTTGTTGGGGCCACCAGATGGCATACCAGTTACACTGCTGGACTCCAACATGGCCAACTGCAGTTTGAGTCGTGAACCCAGTGGCTTCAAACTCACACTGGGTACATGTGTGTGTCCCCAAGATCCCAGGAGGAGACTGGAGAAGGGATTACAGCATGGCCATCTCCCTTGGCTGGGTCATGTCTGACTTTCTCTCTCAACTCACTGTCTCTGTCCCTCACCAGTGAGCACATGCACCCTAAGGTAAAAAAACCTCCCCAGCAAAAAAAATTTAAAAAATTAAAAAATTAAAAAAAAAAAAAAATATATA
>NW_006159934.1:5940119-5949510 GCF_000334495.1 Tupaia belangeri chinensis
CGACCACAGTTCAAGTCCTGACCTGGTGGCTTAATCTCACTCTAGGCGTGTGTGCGTGCATGCCCAAGATCCCGAGAGAAGAATGGAGGAGAAGGGATTTGATTTCTCGCTTTCTGTCTCTCTGTCTCTCTCTTTCTCTTTTAGTGAGCGCATGTGCCCTAAGGCAAAAACCTCTCCCCCTCCCCCCCAAAAAAGAACGATAGTGCTATATCTAATAATAAAATGTACTACCAAACTACAATAATGCAAAAGCTGCGGATGTAAAAACGAATAGGAGATAAAGCAAGATAGTGTCGAAATAAGCTCTAGTAAGTATAGAAAATAAACAGAAATAATTCAATGGAAACGATAAGGCTTATTTGACAAATAAGGCTGGGAAATTAAGAATTTTGAAGGAAAACAAATTTTTCTCCTTAGTTCATATTTTTACTCTAAAATATTAAAGATAGAAATTAGAGGAGTATTAGGTAAGATGAGAAAAAAATTTCCAAGCTTAAAATCAATGAAAAAAAATAACAGAAAAGATAACACACTCTGCATGTCGAGCACATCAGAGATCAAATTAAATATTTACCAATAAACTTGAAAAACTCTATGCCATGAATATGCCAAAGGGATAACATTCTTCGCTGATAAGGAGGTTTGTTGAAAAAGTAAATTCTAAAAGATGTGAACAGATAATTCACAAAGGAAAAATACAAACATGAAACGTGAAAAATGCCCAACTACAATAATATGAAAATCAATGAAAATTAAAGCAGTAATGAGATCGCATTTTCCACATTCCCAGTATGCAAAGATTTTTATTTTTAAGCAAGAAGACTGAGTGTGCACAGTCTGCTGAGTCTCCTCACTCATCATGGTGGGAACAGACATTGGCACAGCCTTTCTGGGTATTAATTTGGCAAGGTTATCTAGATAAAAGGTTCCTTTTTTATGTTCTCCTTTGAGTAATTCCTTTCCTGCAATCTGTCCTAAAGAAGTGATCATAAATTTGGGCTAAGAACTCTGCTGTTTAGCATAGCACTATGTTTAATAGTGAAAAATAGAAAAGAATAAAGATCACAAGTGAGAGCTCTGAGATCAACTCCCTTCTCAGAGATAACATTTGTGTATGCTCTTCCCATGTTCCTCTAAGCAAATAAATATAATAATTAAAAAATTGTGTTTTCCTGTTCCTTTTTTGTTGACATTCTATTGTGATTATTTCTCACAGTGTTAAAACTCTTCAAAATATAACTGGTCTTTATAACACCTTACAGAAATCCATAGCTCTTTTTTATTAAATGGTATTTACTTACTGATTTTATTAGACAGACAGATAGAGAGAGGCATCCCCAACATGATCTTCATGACATGATCCACTCCCGGCCTCTTCCAGGCCACATCATGGCCATATGCACACCTGGCATGTACAGGGAGGCCTTGAGATACCAACAAGGGGCCTTCCCACAGAGGTCCAGCCTCACAGGGTGTTGTGTAACCACTGCGTCACAGGCCGGCCCAGAATCCCATAGTTTTCTTAATCAGTCCCCTATTTTTAGATGGTCTGATTGTTTCTGTAACAGTACGCCATATGTTTGTAATAAAACAGCTAGTTATTTCCCTTTTTATTGCTTTCAAGTGTCCATATGAAACAATTCTTGACAGGTAAAGATTTCCCTGAGTCAAGAGTGCCGCTGAACCTTTGTGACTTCCTCTATGGAACATGTACCACAGCTTTCCAAGTTGTGCAGAAGTAAGACATCACTTAGCATCAATCCATATTAAATGGAATGTTATACAACCATCATCCAGATCATTTCATGCTAAATTAGAATTCTATAGAAAATTGCTCTTCTAGGCCCATCACTATACCACCAAAAAAAAAAAAAAAAATTACAGTACATTAAATATCTGTACATTCTGAAAGTCTCCTCCAGATTAGACCCTGGATGATAATAACTTCAATCGTTCTGCCTCCAGAAATGATTAGCTTGCTAGAGTACAAAGTAGGAGTAAATATTGTGTGGAGGCTGCTGAAGGCGAACAGAGGCTGAAACAACCTGGAATCTTTAAAGGACACTCCATAACACTGAGTCCACATGCAGGGCAAGGACCAAAAACTTTGGAAGGACTTAAGAAGATGGTAACCTCTGAACTGAAATAGTTGAGGGCAGTAACTCTGCAAAATTCCTCTTGAAAATCATGGCTTTGTCCATATAGATCACAGGCATTGGGCACACCAAGATGCATTGTAATACCAAAGGACATTGAGGTATAAGAGAAGTTCTGAAATTCTGTGTTTAAAATAATAATTAAAAAAAAGTCAAAAAACAATCTCTGGCTTTTAAAACCTAGCTGTCAACAGGGAGAAGTGTAATCACTTTGACATGTTTCCATTTCATTGAAGATTCAGGGTTTTTAAATTTGGACTTAAACCTAAATGTTATGCCTCCTGGATTGTAAATATCCAATTTTATTTATATTTTTAAACTAAAACTTTTTAGAAGTAGTTTAAACAGTTTTTAGACATCTAGGATACACAAGAGACATGCATGATCTATTTCTTTTAAATAGTTTTTCTAAAAAAAATCTTTATCAAAGGAGCTACTGATACAGCAGTAACAGAATGCTCTGTGAGGCTGACCAACCTGGGAATGTTCCAGGCTCATGACCAGAGACCTCCCTGAACATCCCAAGCCTGCATGCCCATGATCAAAGTTGGCTAAAGCTAGGGGTGGAGCATGACATGAAGACACTACTGGGGATGTCTGTTGTCTTTTCCCAACCTACCCTGTCTCTGTATCTCTCTCTCTCCCCCCCCCTCTCTCTCTCTCTTTCATGGTGAAAATAATAATAAATAAGAAAAAAAGAAAACCTACTTGGCCCAGCCACTGTGGTACAATAGTAATGCTAACATCCTGTAGTGTTGGAAGTCATGTAGTGATCACTGTTCGGGTCCCAGGTTGGCCTGAAAAACATACTGGGCATGTACTTGGACCCACAGGATCTTAAAGAGCTGGAAGGCTGGAGGAAGGGGGTCATGGCAAGATGAGACCCCTCCCTCCAATGTGTGAACACATTTCCTATCATGAAAAAAAAAAATCTTTATCAAGGAAAATAACAAACCACTTTTAGAAGTGTCATCCAAAGTAGTCTTTCTCTGGTTATCTTCCCAAGTCCTAGATCTTCTAACTTGGGTCAAAGGGATTACTTTATTACTTCTCCCTGACATTTACCTCTCTCTCTCTCTCTCTTTCTCTCTCTCTTTCTCTCTCTCTCTCTCTAGAAGGCACATGTACTTGCCAGAAAGAAGCAGAAAAAGAGAAAGCAAATGAGAAAGCACTCACCATGGGAGATGGTCACTCCATAATCCCTTCTTTATTTCCTACTCCTTTAGGGAATTTGGGCATGTACTCACATGCACCTGATATATTTTTCAAACCTCCAGGTCCAGGACTTGAACTGTAGACTTGGCCTTGTGGAATCCAATCATCTTAACTACCAAGCCATCAGCCAGCCCCCTGCCTCTTCTTTAGCAATCCTTTTGCAGGGCTGGTGTGTAAGAGTAATGCTCAAGTGATAATATTAGGAATAAAGATTTTTCTAGTAACACATTTCAAAAAAAAAAAAAAAACACAAATTAATCAAACCAAACCAGACATCCCTTGTAATTAGGGAGCTCCCACCCTAATTTTTTGCCTTGGTAAATGTCTCCCGAAAGGAACAGCCAGTGAAGCACTCTAACCAAATGTAAGAACTACTTGTAAATTAGTTTGCTTTGAAACCTTATTATAAACACAGCATTTCCAAAAAGAAATTGAACTATATGGGACCAGCAAATGGCATAATGGTAATGTTGCTGGATTCCTACTTAGTCAACCACGGTTCAAGTTCTGGACCCAGCAGCGAAAAAAAAAAAAGGAAGAGGGAGGGAGGGAGGGAGGGAGGGAGAGAGGGAGAGAGAGAGAGAGAGAGAGAGAGAAAGAAAGAGAGGGACCAGCAGTTGGCGTAATGACTATGTTACTAAACTCCCATGTGGTTGACCATGGTTCAAGTCCCAGACCCAGTGGCTTAAACTCACACCAGGCATGTGTGCATGCGTGCCCAAGATTCTGAGAGAAGAGAGGAGGAGAGATTGTGGAGTGACCATCCGCCCTGGGTGGGGGGGTGGGGGGGTGGGCGTGATTTCTCGCTTTCTGTCTCTCTGTCTCTCTCTGTCTTTCTGGCAAGTGCATGTACCCTATAG
This sequence comes from Tupaia belangeri chinensis, assembly GCF_000334495.1. Taxonomy (NCBI): domain Eukaryota; kingdom Metazoa; phylum Chordata; class Mammalia; order Scandentia; family Tupaiidae; genus Tupaia; species Tupaia belangeri. The sequence goes on from NW_006159934.1 coordinate 5,944,351, forward strand.
CAAAAACCTCTCCAAAAAAAAAAAAAAAAAAGAAGAGAAAGAAAGAAAGAGAGAGAAAACTATAATAGATTTCAGAGCTTAGCTATCAAGGTTGAGAGTGATTGTTTGCTATAGACCCAGATGTTTATAGTGTACCCCAATAGTGAGAGAATCTGATATCCCTATTTTTGGTGAGTTTTCATGGCATCATTTAGTATTCTATGGACTCTTAATTCTCCATACTACAGATATAGTGGCCTCATTTATGCTAGAACACTCAGTTAATCACTTAGGCTAAAGAAAACTTCTGTGAAAATTTCCAAGCGTTCCAGGATATGGGTACATGAAGCAACACTCCCCTCTGTTTCTTCTACTAACCACAGCTATTAGACCTACATGGAATACATGGAGCAGCTACTTGAGGGTTCTGAAAAGTAAACAGCAGCAGGAGAATGGGGAAGAAGACCCAAATGTGAAGTGCCACCAAACCAGCAAAGAGTTTCTTCTATTACTTCCTGTGGTATCCCCAGATTAGATGCATTACAGTGCAGTATCTGGCAGCAGGCATTGGTGTTGACAGCCAGAACTACAGGAAGCCCTCCAGTCCTGATTGGGGGCTAAGAAAGGGATCCGCTGATGATTAGAGAGAGTAGGGCAAATACTTGTTTTTCTCTTCTCTATTTCCTGTGCCCCAACTCAGAACTCACATGTGCCTAAAAGCTTGGAGGCAAGAGAACCTTCCCCTCTGAACAAAGGAACCGCTGTAAAGGAGGTGCAAACCCTTTGTTCCCCCCCCCCTTTCTGATCCCTTGCCACTCAGACCAAGAAGCTGATATTGCCACAGGAAGTGTGAAGCAGAGTGGGGCAAGTAAAATCTTGGCTGTAGGAATGTAAAGGGGAGCCCCACGGAACTGGAAAGTATTCGTGCGATCTTGGAAAGTGAAGAGCTTGGCAAGCTGTTCCACAATTTTGTTTACAAAATCCTGGGCTCACTCACAAGCTACTCAAGCATAAATCTGACCCTAAACCGTAGACTTTGAGAACTGGAGAAACCAGGACAGGCCACTGCACAGCTCCCGGTGTATCCAACGTATGGCTCACAAGGACGGATCTGAAAAGCACTGCAAAGGCTCAAAGGCTTTGAAAACCAGACAGACACTGGAATCATGAACCAAAGAAATGGTTAGAATTTGTGGCCTGTACCAAACTAAGTCAATTGCCTGCTAAAACAAAAATATTGCCATTTCTATAGGATTTCTTTTCTAAAATAATTTTTATTGGGACCAGCAGTTAGCGTAATGGCTATGTCGCTGGACTCCCATGTAGTCAGCCGCGGTTCGCATCCCAGACCCAGTGGCTTAAAACTCACGCTGGGTGCATGTGCGTGTGTGCCCAAGATCCCGAGAGGAGAATGGAGGAGAAGGGATTGCAGTGTGGCCATCCACCCTGGGGAGGTGATTTCTTGCATTCTGTCTCTCTGTCTTTCTGGCGAGCGCACGCACCCTAAGCAAAAACCTCTCCTGGGACCAGCTGTTGGCGTAATGGCTATGTTTTTGGACTTCCATGTAGTAGACCACAGTTCGAGTACCAGACCTGGCAGCTTAAACTCACGCCGGGCATGTGTGCGTGCATGCCCAAGATCCCAAGAGAAGAATGGAGGAGAAGGGATTTGGGGCTGGGCTTCCCCCCCTGGGGGGGGGGGGAAGGATGATTTCTCGCTTTCTGTCTCTCTGTCTCTGTCTTTCTGGCAAGCGCACGCACCCTATAGCAAAAACCTCTCCAAAAAAAAGAACTCATAAGTCTTTCTCCTCTTCTTCTATGATTACTATCCCTACTATCAGTCACAGAAAGAGAAAGCCTGGAGAGAATTAAAAATAGTTAAAGAAATAATTGCTGAAAACTTCCCAAATTTGTTCATAGAAAAAAATCAACAAATTCAAGAAGCTGAATAAATTCCAAATAGGAGGGACCAGTGGCTGGTGTGGTGGTTGGGGCACTGGATTTCCACATGGCTGACAGTAGTTCTAGTACTGGACCTGGTGGCTCGCTTTCTCACTTTCCCTCTCTCACTCTCTCTCTCTCTCTTTCCAGTGAACAAACTAAAATAATAAGAATGATAAATAAAATTAAATAAGTACTTCTTTTTAAAAGTTTCAAACACGATACACACATATACACATACAAACCCAGGTACATCATAATCAAATCTCTAAAGAGTAAACATAAAGAATAACATGTAGAAATCAGAGGAAAATGATGTATCAACAGGGAAGCAATCACTCAAATCACTGCAGATTTCTTATCATAAAACGTGGAGGCCAGGCTCGGGCATGGTGACACAAGCAGTAGGGAACCACGGCACAAGGCTGGGGCCATGTAGGAAGCCAGGTGGACAGACCAACCTAAACACGCTAGGGCAAGAGGATTGTGGCAAGGCAAGACGGTACCAAAAATCCCTCTCTCTATATATTTATATCTTTTCTTCCCTCTCTCTCCTTCATGCTTTTCTCTCATAAAAAAAAAAAAAAAAGGAAAAAAAAAGGTTGGCCGAAGGAAGTAGAATAACATCATTAAAGTGCCAAGAGCAAATCACTGCAGATTTCTTATCATAAAACGTGGAGGCCAGGCTCGGGCATGGTGACACAAGCAGTAGGGAACCACGGCACAAGGCTGGGGCCATGTAGGAAGCCAGGTGGACAGACCAACCTAAACACGCTAGGGCAAGAGGATTGTGGCAAGGCAAGACGGTACCAAAAATCCCTCTCTCTATATATTTATATCTTTTCTTCCCTCTCTCTCCTTCATGCTTTTCTCTCATAAAAAAAAAAAAAAAAAAGGAAAGAAACATGGTTGCCAGAAGGAAGTAGAATAACATCATTAAAGTGCCAAGAGCAAGGGACTGTCAATCCAGAATTCTACATTTAGTACAAATATCTTTCAAGAATGCAGGCAAAATAAAGATATTTTCAGATGGGAAAAAAAAACTCATAAATTCATTGTCAGCAGACCTGCTCTGAAAGAATTTTTTAAGAATCTTCTTCAGAGAGAAAAAAATGATACCAGAAGGAAACTTAGAACATAAGAATGGCAAATATCTGAGTATATAAAATAGTCTATTCTTATTTCATTTTATTCTTTTAAGAATGTTCAGTGTGGCACCAGATGCCACAGCAGTAAAACGCAATGCTCTACAAGGCTGACTCACAGAGGAGAGTTCTGGGTTTGTGTCTGGAGACCTCACTGAGTATTCCAGGAGCATGAATGATCTGGGGCTGGGTGAGGCCAGGGTCTTCATGACATCAAAACCCTGTTGGGAGTCCTGTCTCTCTCTGTCTCTCTTTCTCACTCATGGAAGAAGTAAGTAAACTTTTTAAAAAATTTTGATGGTGGGGCCAGCAGGGGGTGTGGTGATTAAAACACTGGACTTGCACATGACTGACTGCAGTTTGAGTCCTGGACCTGGCAGCTTACTTTCTCACTTTCTCTCTCTCTCTCTCTCTCTCTCTCTCTCTCTCTTTCTCTGATGAGCACACATAACCTATAGCAAATTTTAAAATAATAATAATAATAATAAATAAAATTAAGTAAATAATTCTTTAAAAATGTTCGATTGCTGAAAAAACTTACTATCTGACAGGGTTTTCAATGTACGTAAATATAAAAATATTAAATCCCTATCCAAAATAACAAAATAAATGGATTGATTCCGCAGCTGATAGAAAACTAATAAAGAAAGGCACAACCTGAAAAGTCCTATTAAAGAAGGTGCATTCATAATTTTTAAACATTCCAAAAAAGAATTCTGGAGGCCCAGATGGCTTCATTGGCAAATTCTACCAAACATTTAAAGAAATGAGTTTTTTTATTAGTAAATGATGCCAATTCTGCACAATCTCTTCCAGAAGAGGAAGAAATACTTCTCAACTTTTTTTGATATGACTAGCATTACCCTAATTCCACAACCAAAGACATTAGAATAAAAAACATAAAAATTAGAGCCCAACATCTCTCATGACTTAGACACAAAGAGATAGCATGAGGTTTGTTTTCTTTCTTTCTTTTTTTTTTTTTGGCTTGATCAAGCTGCCCTGCATGTAGAGTGTGCTGTCATACATTTGTACATAAATTTGTCTGTGTTAAAATTCACAGAACTGTACACTCCACAAAATGTCAATTATCCTGTATGTCAATTTGAAGATTAAAATGATAGAAATGAAATTTTCGAGGACCCTAGTACTCAGATTACATTAAGGGCTGGCTTCAACATTGGCAAACCCACACAATAATCTTTTAAAATGGCACAACCTGTGATACACATAAGGGAAAGGTGCTGGGTGTCTTTGGGAAAAGTTTTCCTTTCTTTTTAAAGGGGACATATCTGGCTTTGGATGTTGTCCTGCGAAGGCGTGATATGTGGTAGTCATCCTGCATCCATGAGGGGAAGCCAAGACAATCACAGAGTAGTTGTTTTATAGCCCTGACATCTTGGAGGTAGGATGTGTTCTTGCTGAATCAACCAGCCAGGAATTCATCCTCCCTCCAGACTCATCATGAGAGCTAATAATACCCCTTCGTACTGACAGTTGAAAAAGCCTAATTGGGATTGATACCTGAATGTATATTCGAACTACTTTTGGATAGCTTTTATAGATAAATTGTACACATGCCTTCTTGTAAAAGCAAATAAGAAAAAAAATATTTTATTTATGAAGATTCTCTGACCCCTCTAGGTACAATTGAACCTTTTGAAGAAAGAGTTACTCAAAATCAAATAAGGCAAAATAAAACTAACCACTTCTGGCAGGCACTTTCTGTTAGGTAGATGGATATTTTTAAACAACTCCATTAGATGGGGTAATTTATCCAGTTGGGTCAGGACAGGTTTTGTAGCCAGTTAATCCTGACAAGGTAAATTATAAAATCCCACTGAAAATTGCATATTTCACAGTAACTCTATTATTTAACAGGGTTGTCTGTTAAATCCTGCTATCAGCTCTCCTAAATTATGGTCATCTTTTTCATGTTTCAGGATGCAGGACTCCCAGCCTTCCAGTCTATACCTGCTCAGGCATTTAAAATGATTCCAACTCATCTTTAGGGGAGAAAAAAAAAATATATATATATATATATATGTGTGTGTGTGTGTGTGTGCGTGTGTGTGTATGCCCTGTTTTTATGTGG
>NW_006159934.1:5949657-5950366 GCF_000334495.1 Tupaia belangeri chinensis
TCTAAGCTGCTGTTAATACTTTCAAGGGGGGGTTTTGATTTCCTGTATTGTTTCTCTCTCTCTTTTTTTTTTCTTTTAAGAATTATTTAAATAATATTATTTATCGTTATTATTATTATTTTAATTTGCAATAGGTCATATATGCTCACTAGAAAGAGATAAATACAGAGAAAGAGAGTGGGGGGGAAGTAAGAAAGAAAGCTGCCAAGTCCTGGACTCAAACCATGGTTGGCCATATGGAAGCAATCTCAACTCAACTCCTAGTTTTCCTGCCTATTCCCACTTTAACCCTATTGATCTGTTGACTGTTAGAGTATTAGTAGTAACAACTCCTTACTTCTCCGAAACTCTGCCTCCACAGTAGTGGCTTTCACCTCCTAGCAGTTTATGTAGTCCTAAGGACAACTCTAGAAACAGTATAATTCTTGGTACCAGCAGATGGCATAATGGTTACATCACTGGGGTACAAATTCCAGACGTGGTGGATTAAAACTCAAGCCAGGGGCCAGCAAGTGGCACGGTGGTTAAAGGTTCTGGACTCCCACATGGCTGACCATGGTTTGAGTCTGGGACCTGACATCTTGCTTTCTTACTTTCTCTCTCTCTCTCTCGTCAAATTAAAATAAATAAATAAATAAAATTAAATAAAATAGCTTAAAAAAAAAAAAAAAACCCCCAGCCCAGGTTTGGGGGCATATAAGCCCAAGAT
>NW_006159934.1:5950448-5964226 GCF_000334495.1 Tupaia belangeri chinensis
TTTCCCTGACTCTCTGGCAAGCACATGCACCCTATAGCAAAAATATGAAACAAATAAACAAAAAAGAAACAGTGTAATTCTTATGCATGACGACTACCCTTCAAATATCAACTTAAAATATTGGGTTGTTGGAAAAGTCATAACACATTTTTGCACAGAAAAACAAGTCATGACTTTTCCATCAACTTAATATTTGAAGACAACGATCACCATTTTATATTCTCTTCCCTTCAAAGTCAGTATTCCTAATCCCATCTATAGTTCATTAGAAAATGTAACCTGGAGTCCTACTAGGATCCTATTACCATCCTTCAAATGTTCTCTGTGAGATCTCTAGGTCAAGAGACCAGAGATGAGCCCTATATTTTATCCTGTCAAAACAGGAAGGACAGAGGAGGATAATTACTTCTCTTGTGATACGTCCCTCTACTAGTGTGGCCTAGAAGTAAAATTCACACTGTGGATGGTCCCCTCTGAGTGTGGCTCCACATCACACCTCATGCCAATCATCTGCACCTATGCTGAAAAGTCGTCGGTGTTTTATCACACTTTTCTTCTATTCTTGTGCAGCTGGTTGTTTAGATACAAATGTAGTACATTAGGATTATTTCTGCTAAATCTCATCTTGTTGGATTCAGCCTAATTGTTCCTGCCTGTCAAGACCTTTTTAGATCCTAATTCCATCAGGTGCTGGCCTCGGCAAATCACTACTAAAATTTTTGAACAAAATTAAATTGGGACAAATTCCTGTGGCATGTTACTAGGAGCCTTCCCTTACGCATACTTATTTATCTAGTTATTATTCTACCTAATAGTGGTATCATCCAGCCCATATTTTTCCATCTTCTCCATGTACATATTAAACTTATTAATGTAAACTTATCAAATGTTTTTTTTTTTTTTGGAGAGGTTTTTGTGATAGGGCGTGTGCGCTCACCAGACAGACAGAGAGAGACAGAGAGACAGAAAGAGAGAAATCACCCCCCAGGGGGGGTGGCCACACCGCAATCCCTTCTCCTCCATTCTCCTCTTGGGATCTTGGGCACGGATGCACACGCACCCAGCGTGAGTTTTAAGCCACCGGGTCCGGGACGCGAACCGCGGTCAACTACGTGGGAGTCCAGCGACATAGCCATTACGCTAACTGCTGGTCCCACTTATCAAATGTTTTGATGAAATCTAAAAACACTGTCCAGGAGAGCCATTTTACCTCATTTTCTGTATATATGTATATCCTGGGTTGTCAGAAAAGTCATGATGCATTTTTGAGTAGAAAAATATGTCATGACTATTCCAACAACCTAATGTATATACATTTTTTTCTTCAATAAAAGTGTACATTTCCAGGGACCAGCTATCCTTTTCTGCTTATCGCCCCATAACCAAAATTAACCACGATCTTTTTTTTGAGAGGTTTTTGCTACAGGGTACGTGCACTCACCAGAAAGACAGAGAGAGACAGAGAGACAGAAAGTGAGAAATCATCTCCCCCGGGGGGATGGCCACACCACAATCCCTTCTCCATTCTCCTCTTGAGATCTTGGGCACACACACACACACACACACACACACACACGCTCGGCGTGAGTTTAAGCCACAGGGTCCGGGACTTGTACCATGGCCAACTACATGGGAGTTCAGAGACACAGCCATTACGCTAACTGCTGGTCCCTGATCTGTCTTTGTAGACAGTCCCCATAGCTATGATTTTTTTAAACAAAGGTTAAATTTTCAATAAAAACAATACTAAAATTATCATGGAATTATTTCTGATTTGACTTCTGCAACATTCAGAGGAGGTGCAAAAAAATTCATTAGGGGCCAATTTTTAAAAACTCCCCACCCTAGAACATTGGTTTGACAGAATGCGAGAAATCACCCCCCAGCGGGGATGGCCATGCCACAATCCCTTCTCCTCCATTCTCCTCTTGGGATCTTGGGCACACATGCACATGTGCCTAGTGTGAGTTTGAGCCACCCAGGACCAGGACTTGAACCACAATCGATTACATGGGAGTCCAGCACCATAGCCATTATGCTAACTGCTGATCCTGGGAGCCCTTTTTGAAATAGGCAACTGGACTGCTGTGAATCTGAGCTCCTCAGACACTGAGGTCTCCCACACCTCCCCAACACCTGTGTGTAAAGCCTTTAATGACTCTCAGGGTGCCTTACAAAACCAATGTCTCTCTGTCTCTGTCTTTCTGGCAAGCACACGTGCCCTATAGCAAAAACCTCTCCAAAAAAAGAAAAAAAGGGGGGAGACACTCCCTACCAGATGATAGATGTAGGAGTCATATTAGTGTTTGGCTATATCTGTATGGATCATATGAGCAGCAGCATTAATCATATTAATTCATATTTTTTACTATTAATTATATAACAGGAATTATTCCAAGAAACTTGAACACATGATTTATTTGATCCTAACAACCCTCTAAGGTAGATATAATTTTTAACTCCCATTTTATAGATAAGAAAATGAGGCAGAGAGTAGTGAAGAGTCCTAAACAGGCAACTACAAAAGTACTCATTCTCCAAGTAGGACTGGTCTGAAATTGAAGGAAAGGCTTCTTCCATGTTTTGGTCAAGTGATTGGGAGATGAGGAAATAGAGGCAGAAATTCTCTGACTGTTTGTCTCTGCAGAGCGAAAATGTACAGAGTCCAACACCTTTTCTTTGGCTCTCCCAAATCTCCAGAGCACTCTGGAGAGCAATATTTTGGGAAGAAAACGAAAAACTGAATTATGTATCACCCAAAACGAAAATTAAAAAGTATATACATTCATACACATATATATATGTATACATTCACACACACACACACACACACACATAAATATACGAATTGGTCAATCACTTTCAATAGCTCAGCTCAAATGGTAAGGCAGGGTACTGAACTTCGGGGCCAGAAGCCTCCTGGCTAACTGCAGGCTCAGATCCTTGCCCCAGGTGATTTGAAACATGCTGGGAGTGCACACGTGCCCAAGAACCTTATGAGCTGGAGGGTTAGCAGAAGGGGATTGCGGCCTACTTCTCCCCTCACCTCTCTTCACATGCATGCACATACACTCTCCATCATGAATAAAAAATAAATCTTAAAACTTTTTAAATAATAATAAATTACTTTGCTAGGGAGAAGTCCACGTGGACGGCCTGGTGAGGTACTGAAGGGCATGCCTCTGTCCTGTGCCCACAGCGGCAGCACTCGGTATGCACAGGCCCCAGGCCAGTAAGCGCTGACCTCAGGCCACCTTCAGCTGCCTCCTGCATCTACATAACATGGCAGATACAGACTAGGATTAGAGTCAACTGAGTCTATCCCACCAAATACACTTTGTAGAGCATTAAATCTTGCAAAAGTAAATCTCTCTCCCTGCATGTATATGCTTTGTACATTAGTCATTGTTTACACGTCTGGCTCCTCTACTAAGCAATGAGTTAAACTAGACCAATTCAGTAATCTCATTATCATCAACCAATTTGTCCCCATGTTCATGCATAAATATCATCCTGAATAAACCTCAAATCATCAGTCTTGTCTAAAAAGGGACAATGGCAGGGGAGAACAGCAATCTCTTTATTTTTATTAAAAGTGTACTCCTCCATCAGTAAGAGATTTAAAAATAAACATGACATTCATCTATTTAAAAATATATACATATACTAGTTACTTGTCAAATATTAACAAAGCTCAATTGTTTTCATTAATTTTAGATTAAAAACAGATGCAAGGAAATTATAGTTTTCTTCCCATACCCCAATGAATTTTTCTCACTACAATTTGTCCTTGACTACACACACACCACTTTGGGACCTAGTGGTATAGACCATGAAGGTGAAGCCATCCTGGATTATAATCATGGCTTCCTGACCTGAGCCAAGTCATCCCTCCTCTTTTTCCTCACTTTGAAAATGATGTAGTTGTAATAAAAAATCGCTTACATACAGCGTGCATAGAAGGTGATAAAATAGCTTCCAAAAGGTTAAACCATAATATAGATGAAGAATAATGCTAGTTTAAATTGTGAATATTATATTGATTGATGATTGTGGAAAAGCTGAAGGGAACAGACACACTAAAAATTCTCAGAAGTAGAAATGGACCAATTCTAAGTTGCAGTAGAGTTCAGAGCTATTTTTGAGTGCAATGAAAATCACTTATCTATCAAGGACAATTTGGCTAGCCAACCAGAACAGATGTCAATGCACACAGAGAGGGCAGGTGACACTGAGGAGTGGCTAGAGACCTACATGCTGAATTTCAGACTTCAGGAGAACCGCTCCAGCTGTCAGAACTCTCTGACTGCAGAATGGACTGTCATAGACAGTAATGGGTTCAAGCAGAAGCAGTCCAGGCAGACAGCTGTCAAGGACCACTCCAGTGGGACATTGTGTGGGTCGGTAGTTACAACAAGGGACACCCTGTATTAGTTTCTTGAGGCAGCTATAACAAAATATCATATTTGGTCACTAAAAAGACCAAAAAGAATTCTCTCTCACAGTTCAGGGGCAGGGTAGGAGGGATGTGGGAGGGCCAGAAGGCTGAAATCAATATTACTGGGGCCAAATCTAGAACATTCCCTCTAGAGACTCTAGAGTAGAGTCCATTCCTTGCCCCTTCCAGCTTCTCCCTTGGTTTGTGGTTACATCACTCTAAACTCTGTTTTTATCTTCCAATGGCCTTCTCTTCTAGGTGTCAAACCTCCCTCTGCCTCTCTCTTATTAGGATACATTTGGTCATATTGAGGGACCACTCAAATGATCCAGGATAATCTCCCCAACTCAAGAGTATCTTAGTCACATCTGCGAAGATTCTCTTTCCAAATAAGGTAACATTTATAAATTCCAAAGGTGAGGGCCTGATATCTTCGGGGTCAGGGGGCATTTTTCAGCCTACCATACCCGTTCTGAGTTTCACTACAGCCTGAGATGCTATGATTCTATGGTTTACACACATGTAACACATAAAGTATTATATAAATGGAGTAATTAATGTAAATTCAGTCAGCGAAAAGAGAGAGCACCCAAGTTTGGCCTCTTGGGGATGTACAAGGGCCCCTTTTGAGAGTACCCCTTCCAGTGAACACGGCATCTGCCCCTAATCCTGCAGGGTGCAGAGGAGAGTCCCAGCGCTTAACAGTCTCCAGGCAGCTCCCCTATCCCTGACCCATCCCATTCTCTTCTTCTCCCTTCCACCTGATATTTTCTAATTGCTTTAGGAAAAGCTCTGTCACCACAAGGAAAACAGCCTCTCTGTCAAGACCAGTTTGGTCAGTCAAGTATAATGACATATATGAAAGGAGAGGGCAGATGAAAGTGAAATGCTCTTAGCAATACATGCAAAAAAGTCTCATCTTTCTCGCTCCCAAAATTTAGGAGAAAACTTGTCCTAAGTCATCACGTGTACATCATCATTCATTTATTCCACAAACTGTTTCCTCAAGGAGCTCAGGCCAGAATATATCAGGTATTTTCTGGGACTGAATTTTTTTTCCAGCTGCCTCATTTTGAATACTGTAATGATGTACAGTGAATGAATATAAATCAATAAATTTAAAATAAAATATTTTTTTTTAAAAAATCAAATCAAAACAAAACAAAAAGACTGACGGGACCACCATGCATTAATGTACAGTTCTGATATAATCCTGGGTTAACTTTTGACAGTTGCCATAGCATAGATTTTAATCTTGTCCCCTATAAGCCTTTGCAACTTCAGTCTGAGAGAACCAAACTTTGTGGCTTATTTTTATCAGGTTTCCTCATCTGCCTATGACTCAGATTCTTAAAGTCCTATTGGAGGCTTGATTCATGAAACCTCTAGTGAAATAAAACAAAGGAGCTTCCAATGCCAAAGCCTGATCGAGTCTACCTGTAAATTCAAACTAGAACTAGGAAGGGGAAATGGCAGAGTTGGGAGCACTGGGAATATCGCTCTATCTAGATAACAAGGGCACAGGCACGCTCTGTCTGATGTAACTATTTTAGAACTCCAGGTTAAAAGTGGCTAAAACAGTGGATTTTAGGAGTATTTAGCCACATTTAAAAAATTGAAAAAGTAAAATAAAACTAAATAGAGAGCCTTTGAAAAGTTCTGATTTCTATTTTTCTGTGGCTCCAAGAACGTTTAATTCCAGCCTTCAAGTGTGGGTTTTAAACATTGGCCTGGTGAGAGCAGGATAGGTAAGGGCAATCACGGATGTTTCTTGGCGAACATAAAAAGTGGGATTAGGTTTGCATTTAGTTTCTATTCAAGAAATATTTGTGGAGCACTCACTATGTGCAAAGGGTCAGTTAAGGCCTGAAGAAAATCAAATGTCAACAGGCCAGGTCCCTGTTCTGAAAACTGACCATCCCACGGGGGGCACATATGAGTACAACTACCACCTCAGTATATCTAGAGGAGAATCAAGACCAGCCTTTTGTCTGGTAATTGAGAAGGAAAACTAGAGAGGAGACATAAAAGATCATGCTATGGGTTCAGAGAAGGAAAATAATCACATTTGGACTCATAAGCAAACACGTTTCTAGAGAGAAGACACCATCCAAATTAGGTCTGACAGGGAAGACAGTGCCCAGTCATAGCGGCAGGACTCCTTGGTCCCTTCTCAGTGATTCTCTGTATCCAGTTCCCCTCTGCCAAAATTGATGAGTATAGCTACCCATTTTACAGGAAGATTGGCATCAGATTTGGTGCTCTGACGATCTACTTTCCAAATCCACAGACATTCTTTTTTTTTTTTTTCTGAGAGGTTTTTGCTATAGGGCATGTGTGCTCACCAGACAGAGAGATAGAAAGCAAGAAATCACCCCCCAGGGGGGATGGCCATGCCACAATCCCTTCTCCTCCGTACTCCTCTTGGGATCTTGGGCACGCACGCACATGCGCCCGGCGTGAGTTTTAAGCCACCGGGTCTGGGACGCGAACGGCAGTCAACTACGTGGGAGTCCAGCGACATAGCCATTATGCTGCTGGTCCCCACAGACATTCTTTTATTCCATCACTCAGCAAATATTTGCAGAATGCCTATCACACATAGGACACTATACTGGAAGCCTGGGGAATCAGTTATAAATTGGAGTAGATCACACCCAGAGAATATCTATCTCTGGGTAGGATGAGTAAAACAAACAGATGTAAAATAATTATCAATTAAGTATGAAAATGAAGGAGGTATTACTTCCAGCCACACCAGAAACTATCAGGGAAGTTTCATAGAGGAAGAGGCATCAGAAAACGTGAACTCAAGGAGATGGGACAGAAAAGCACTTCAGTGAGTTAATAGTGATATATAGTCAAAGTTCTCCAGAAAAAAGGGAAAAAACAGAATGAGGGGGGCTGCAGGTAGCATGGTGGTTAAAGGCGCTGGACTCCCACATAGCTGACCACGGTTCAAGTCCCGGACCTGGTGGCTTGCTTTCTCACTTCCTCTCTCTGTCTCTGTTCTCTCTGATCAAACTGGAAAATAATAATAATAATAAAGTTAAATAAAATGATTCTTTTAAAAAACGTTTTTAAAAAAACCAGAATGGGGTATGCGTGTGTTGGGGGAAAGGATGGATAATAAGGAATTAGATTACAATAGGATTGAGACCCAAGAGAAGCCAGTGTTTCCATTTGAGTGTGAAACCAGGAAAAGACTGATGTACCAGCTCAAGCAGTCAGGCAAGAGGAGTACTCCCTCACCTATGGGAGACTCAGTCCTTTTGTTCTAGTCAGGTCTTCAACTGATTAGATGAGGCCTACCCACACAGGAGCAACAGTCTGATTTACTCATTCCACTTCTTTAAATGTTAATGTGATCCAAAACAGCCTGACAGAAACACCTAGAATAATGTTTGACCATCTAGCTAGTCACTTGTGGCCTAGTCAAGTCGACACATAAAATTAACTATCACATGCAGAAATAAAGGCAAGAGAGTTGCCAGTTAAAACCACGAGCACACTCACATACTGAAAATACAGTTTAGTTCAACCATAGCAAAGTTTTCTTATTTTAAAAGAACTTCAGAGCTTTACTACTTTATTAAAGTTTTCTGTCGATCTGCTGAGCTTGTACCTTATCAGTCAAGAGGCCAAGCTGAAGGGTAATAGTCACACAGAAAGTGTTCAGTAAACACTGAGTGAGGAATTAGTGTCACTTCCTCTCCAGCCCTATTTGGCTTGACAGCTTTGTCCCTGTCTTCTCTGGGTGACCCTACTCAAGCCGGGTTCTGGCCCTGTCCAGTTTTGTCACAGCACTAATTTAGTCAGATTCTCTAGGACACAGTAGAGTCCCTCTGTCACGTTTGTTTCTTCTGTCGAATATTTTGGTCCAACTTTAAATTCCAAGTCCCACTGCTTTGTCACCCAAAGACCTGAGGTCATGGGAAGAGGGATTTCAATAGACCAAGACTTCTGGGTGTCAGAGAAGCTGAACACAGCAGAGAAAACAAACATGAGGAGATCGAAGGTCTAATTGCTCAGGGATCAGAGGGTAAATGTCTCTCTGGAGCACAGGGCAGAGACACATACGGCCAAGACAGTTGAGCAAACAAAGACGAGATGCCAGGAGGAGAAGAAGGAGAAAAGCCCAACATAGGTAAGGCCCATTCATTTATTCCACAAATACTTCTTGAGCACCTATGAAATGCCAAGCTTTGTTCTAGTCTAATATATAGACAGACCCCAACTTAAAATGGTTCAACTTAGTATTTTTGACTTTATGATGGTGTGAAAGTGATACATTTGGTAGAAACCATGCTTCAAGTACCCATACAATCATTCTCTTTTTTACTTTCAGTACAGTATTCAATAAATGACGTGAGGTATTCAACACTTTACGATAATGTAGGCTTTGTGACAGATGCTTTTGCCCAACTGTAGTCTAATGTCTGCAGTCTGCACACATTTAAGGTACGGGAGGCCAAGCTAGGATGTTCTGTGGGTTAGGCATATTAAATGCATTTTCAACTCATGGTATTTTCAACTTACAATAGGTTTATCAGGACATGACCTTATTGTAAGTTAAAGAGCATCTGTATAAGCAAGCTGAGTGAAAATCTTCAGGGATAAAAAGCTTACCGTGGCTGGCAACCTTATTTTAGCGTGCAAAACTAGGCAGCACTGGCACCCAAAGAAAGTAAAGACATTTGCTCTGAGCTGTTTCTGTCCATCTGTCAGCCACTTCTCTAAGGACTACCAGGAAGACAGCATCAGCAGCTGCCCCTCAGAGAGACTATGTGCTATGCCCTGGGGAAGACTCATTTGGGAAGCTAGAACCACTTCCAAATTAGGTGAAAAGAATTCTAGAAAGTCCCACGATGAGACCAAGATCTGGACCAAACAACAGGAACAAGTTAAGGACACACCTTCGAGTCTCCAGCCCTCTTTCTAGCTATTCACGACCCCCTTACTTCCCAAAAGAAGTCTTGCTTTTCCTGCACAAAGCCTGTAGGGATGTGTGTATATATCTGCATACCAGGATCTCACAGAGATAGACATGTGTCCAAAGGGACAAATGACATTGATATGAAATAAGAGCATACCCATTGCATTTGTCCATCTTTCTCCCAAGACAGGCAGGAGATCACAGTCATCGTTTTACAGACTGTTTCCTAGCAAAATGCTCCAACTCCTATGGCCAATACTGACAACTGTCACATACTTTTTGGAAACCTCTAGAATCCTGCCCCCTAAAATTCTTCTCACCTGCCAAGCGCTGGTAGAATAGTACAGGTTTCTAGACAGTTTCCAGAATGTGGGGGGCCCCTAGGTCTCTGTCTGGAAGACACAGTTGCCATGGCAATCTTAGCTAATGAATAGGTATGTAAATGAGGGGGGAATCCATTCAACCTTTGCCAGTTGTTCTAGGCGCCTACCCTTTCTGAGGCTTGAGAGAAGGTGTGGGGGGTGGGAGGTAGAGTGTTTAAAAAATAAAAAGCTTGTTTAGTAAAATTTGGATTAAATATTTGTTTTCAGAGCTGAGAAATGATTGCTCCTGGCAGTATCCTCATAAAGAGGTTTTGTCTGTAGCCACCCTGAGACAAGAACTGGGATTAAACAAAAATACACGGCATGGGCTACCTACACTCGGTGCCCCTTGGGGAAAACTATACAGCACACACATCACAAGCAGTGAGCCTGGACTTTGGTCCACTTGGGTAATCTGATTCTTAAGGAAGGCCTAAGAGACTCAAGCTATCCTGACAGCAACTAGCAGTATCTGATGTCTCCTCCCCTGATTCCTAATTAAAATGCCATGAAACTCCATAAGCAGACAAAAACCTGGCGACAGCAATTTATACTGAGGACAAGTGAAACCAGAGCCCAGATTTACAGACTGTCAAATAACTAGGCTGCCCTGGAGATGGACTGACAAAGGCATCACTGTCCTCCAAATAAAAAATACGCGACAGTGGCCAGGACAGGACAGGAAACAACCCTCCCGCTCAACAAATGGGCTGCTCCTGTGGGCACCACCATCTGTTTAACTTTGGGAGATCCGGGGCAATTTCCTTCACTTCTCTGTGTTCCATGCTTTCATCTGTTAAATGAGAAAAATTAAAGAGTCTACCTAATCGGGTTACTGTAAGGACTCAATGAGGTAAGACAGGTAAAATGAGTATTTCCCCACTGGAATACAAGCTCCATACAGGCAGGAATTTTGTTTGTCTGCTCCATTGAAGCCTAGAATGACACAGCATCCATAGAGAGTGAGCAATAAATATCCATGGGGTGAGTGAATGACTACTAATTCTGAATGTGAGAGTAGAGGATATAAGTAGGGTAAGAGTGACAGTTACTGGGGAACTATGCACTGGGGCCTGTGACACACAAGGAACGATCTCCATAAAGGGATGGGGGAGTACCTCCGGAGCAATGCATGCTGGGAGGTGTGAGGTTTCTGCACACACACTGGCCAGGGAGGTGGCATGCACCTCGTTTACTCTGAATGTGGACAGAGAACTGGACAGGAGTACCTCAAGCGGGAAAGATGCCCACTCAAACCAGCAAACCACTCTGGATGAGTTCTGGTGAGTCCAGGGATAAGATGAGGGCTGTTTTCAGTGGATTTGAGACCATATTAGTGTGAACTAAGGATATCCCCACTCTCTCTCTTTGCAAATGATCATTTTCTCAGCTCTGGTCATTTGCTCCTTTTTCAGGACCAATTATGGCAGAGGTAGTGTCATATCAGCTGGGCGCATGAAAAGATTTTACTATGGAAAATAATTCTTCAGAAACAGCATATTCTGGACATAAACTTTGCAACAGAAATCACAAGAAGCGTGTAGAAAGGATGTACCTTATAGTCTCAGAAATTTTTAGAAAGCATGAACTGTGAAAAATGAGTCGACAGAAATTAGGAGTATTTGAGTTGTGGTCCAAATGTACAAAGTCACCAGAGACTGTCTCTTATACCCTAAAAATGAGAACAAATGAGATAACACAAAAATCATAGATTTGTTCCTTTTTCTTTTTCCCTTTTTAATCCATCAGAGAGCTAACATAACAAAGAAACTGAAATAAACTAAATTCCAGAAAGTTATGAGCCCTTCCTAAGAGAGAAGAGACCCCAGTCACTTCCATCATGATGGGTATCGGGTTGAGGAAGAGTCAGCCCAGCTTAACAGACTTTGAGCAGCTGCACATGAGCTGCTGTGACAGATTCAAATCCTGAGGAGCCCCAGCTGCAGAGCTGCCTGTGCCCACCACGACTCGATCCCTGGCCTTAACTGAACACATACAGTTAGGAGAATGAAGGCAGGATGGGGCAGGAGAGCTGAAAGAAATCCCTCTAAGGCCCTCCAAGGTTGAAGCTTCATGGTATCTGCCCCTCCTCTCGAAGGACTAGAAACAGATGCAGAACAGAGGAAGAGCTCCCGCAAACCCAGAAAACCATGGTGAACTAGAGGGCAAAAACTACTTCCCAGTAATCATAAAGAACTCCGGAGCCAGACATGGCTGTGTTCCTCTCTTCATCCTGACGGGATGGAGGATTGGAGGAGAAGGATTATAGTGACAAAGTCCCTTTAGGAATCCCATGCATGTGCATGTACCTTCTAGCATTAAAAAAGAAAAAGATTAATGAAGTGAGCAACACTTCAAATGTCTGCGCAAGAGATTGCTGGATTCTTTATGCAGCCTGGAGCAGCAGGCCTCTCTGTCCACATTCTACCTCTGCAGCCACACACACAACCAAATTGATCACTACAGGAATGATGTAAGAACAGATGAGAGAAAAGAGGTGAGGGCATTTGCCAAATTGTAAAATACTCTGCAGAGGCAAATAATTGCTGTCATAATAAAGACAGCAATTCATGTTATACTAGTCTAGGGTCTGTATTTTCCAGGTGGCCACAGGGTAGAGCGAAAGTCTCTAGACACTGGCGACAAAGGCTAGAGGTAGAATCCCAGCACCATTATTTGCTGTGGCTTCTCAGACAAGGAATAAATTGACCTGATTCTTAGTTTCTTCATCTGTAAAATGGGGATATGCTTCCTTTTTTCCTACCTAAAGGAAGTCCTCAATCAAGGCTAACTTGGCTCACTTCTTTCTCTATTCCCTATTATAGGCCCAAAGCTCTGAACACATAATAAAATGTACAGTAATTTTTTAAAGGGTTAAGGAATATGACTAAAATCTAAAGCTAGAAATGTATTATTAGAAGGACCAGCAGATGGCATAGTGGTTACGTCACTGGATTCCCAAGTAGCTGACCATAGTTCGAGTCCTGGATCTGGTGACTTGAAACACACACCAGGCGCGTGTGCATGTATACCCAAAATCCTGAGAGAAGAATGGAGGAAAAGGCATTGTGGCATGGATATCTTCCCTGGCAGTGATTTCTCACTTTCTGTCTCTCTGTCTCTCTCTGTCTCTTTGGCAAAATCTCTGAAAAAAACAAACAAACAAACAAACAAAATGGTTATTATATAATCTTTTCCAGTATATAAAAAAGATTAAAATTTCCCAATCCTGTAAATATAGCATAACCCGGGTATGAAAAATCTGCAAATGGAAATAAAAGGCAAGGGATCAATTATTTTTATGGATATATTTTCAAAAATCTAAATAAAAAATAAAATACTAGCTAGCCAAATACAACAGGATATTGAGAAAGAAACTCATCTTGACTAAGGAGAAGTCATCACTACACTGTGGGGATTTTTTAATTTTAGTAAATCCAATGAAATAATACACATCAGTAGGCAAATTAATTAAAAAACTATATGAGTATCCCTATAGATCCTGAAAATTTACTTAATAGTCATTACTGATTTAAAAAGAAAAAAAGAGGAGCCAGCAGGTGGCATGGTGGTTGAGGTTCTGGACTGTCATACGGCTAGCTACAGTTCAAGTCCCGGACTTGGTGGTTTGTTTACTCACTTTCTCTCTCTTTTCCCCATCAAATTAAAAAATAATAATAATAAATAAAATTGAGGGGCAGTAGGTAGCGTGGTGATTAAGGGCACTGAACTCCCACATGACTGACTACTATTTGAGTCCCAGACCTGGTGGCTTGCTTTCTCTCTCTTTTTCTCAGTCTCACTGTCCCTCTCTGGTCAAATTATAATAAATAAATAAAGTTAAATAAAATAATTATTAAAAAAATAAATAAAGTTAAATAAATATTTTTAAGAAAAGATTAACTAAAAATAGAATATTACAATAACCATAACTTCAAAAAGTTTGTGGAAAATATAATTATTTTATAATGTTTTATCTATCTACTAAGATAAGGCAGAAATAATAATAATACTAAGAAGAAGAGGAACCTCACATAACATA
>NW_006159934.1:5968614-5989494 GCF_000334495.1 Tupaia belangeri chinensis
TGTCCCGTCCCTCTCTGGTCAAATTATAATAAATAAATAAAGTTAAATAAAATAATTATTAAAAAAATAAATAAAGTTAAATAAATTAAGAAAAGAAATAAAATAATTATTAAAAAAATAAATAAAGTTAAATAAATATTTTTAAGAAAAGATTAACTAAAAATAAAATATTACAATAACCATAACTTCAAAAAGTTTGTGGAAAATATAATTATTTTATAATGTTTTATCTATCTACTAAGATAAGGCAGAAATAATAATAATACTAAGAAGAAGAGGAACCTCACATAACACAGACCCAGAAACTTCAGGAAGCATTTTGTACATGGATCCCATGCATAGTGCAACTACAACAGACACCTACTGAGCCTCTTCTTCAATATTCCTATGCTGTTGAATAATTACCTGCTTATAATTACCTCATACCACCCCCATTCTTTGCTTAGACAGGAAAGGAATTTGACTGATGTACTACATCCATCTTTGCTAGAGCCTAATCTCATCTGACCTTAAGTTAACACTAGACAAGCTGGATCTGCCTCCACTAGGAAATTTAAGAGACACGTGAAAGAATATTGTAGCTCAAAAGTCACTACCAGGACAAGCAGACGGCATAAGGGTTACATTGCTGGACTCTCACATAGTTGACCACAGTTCAAGACCCAGAGGGACCAGCAGTTAGCATAATGGCTATGCCACTAAACTCCCATGTAGCCGACCGCGGTTCAAGTCCCAAACCCAGTGACTTAAATTCACGTTGGGCGCATGTGCGTGCGTGCCCAAGATCCCGAGAGGAGAATGGAGAAGAAGGGATTGCGGCATGGCCATCACTCCTGGGGGATGATTTCTCACTTTCTGTCTCTCTGTTTCTCTCTCTCTTTCTGGCGAGCACACACACCCTATAGTAAAAACCTACCCTCCCCCAAAAAAGACCCAGATTCAGTGGCTTAAAACTTGCATTGGGCATGTGTGCATGTGTACCCAAAATCCCAAGAGGAGAATGGAGGAGAAGAGATTGCAATGTGGCCATCCTCCCTGGGGAGTGATTTCTCACTTTTTGTCTGTCTGTCTTTTTAGTGAGCACATTCACCCTGTAATGAAAATCTCTCTCTCGAAATAAAGAAGCCACCACAGATTGTTTGAGGACTCAGCAACTCCCTAGCTCTAAAACAATCTACCAAAATTGTTTGAAAATCTTCTAGTTTAGGGGTAAGATGGTGGCACAGTGGCAAAACACAACACTCTGTAAAGCTGACCCACAAGAGAAGGTTACTAGTTCACATGCACAGACCTCCCTGGGTATATCAGACGTGAGTGTGTCCATGATCTGGGGCTGGCTGAAGCTAGAGGGAGATAATGACATTAGAATCTTGTTGATCTCTCTCTTGCTCTCTTTTTCTCTCCCTCTCTCTCTCTCTTCTTTCTGTCTCTCTCACTCATAGAAAAAATATATTTTAAGAGAAATTTTTGCTGTAGGGCGCATGTAATCACAGGAGAGACAGAGAGATAGACAATGAGAAATGACTACCCCCCAAAGGGGGATGGCCACACCAAAATCCCTTCTCTTCCATTCTCTTCTCAGAATTTTGGGCACGCACACACACACACCCAGCATGAGTTTTAAGCTTCTGGGTTCAGGACTCAAACCATGGTCAACTACATGGGAGTTCAGCGATGTAACCATTATGCCATCTGCTGGTCCTGAAATAATTAAAAAAATAAAATAAAATAAAATAATAAAAAACCTCTCTATCCTAGTTTATGTCCTCAACAACACTAAAATAAACCAAACCAAATTAGAAAATTAACAAAAAAAAAGTGCACAGAAATGAGAAAGCATTGCTACAGAAATAAAGTCCAGTAATCAGTAAGCTACCCACTGAAATCATCGAAGTAGTGAAGTAGAAAATATAATATATGAGAAATACAGATGACTGAGATAAAAGACAGAGAAAAGACACCTGTGAGTGACAAAAAAAAATGTGGAGGCCATAGAGCATGACCTAACATGCATAAAATGTTAAAAGAAAGAGAGAGACACACAGAAACTGAAAGATACGTAGCAAATGCAAGAAAACAAAGAGAGTAAAAACTTTATAATAAAAACTATAAAACATTGAAGAAAAAATTGGAGGCACAAATTAATGGTAAGATCCCACATGCAGGGTCGGCAGGTGGCATAGTGACTAAGGGTGCTGAATGCCGGACTCCCACATGGCCCACTGTAGTTTGAATCCTGGACCTGGTGGCTTCTTTCTCACTCTCTCTCTCTTTCTCTCTGTCTCTCTCATTCTGTCCCTCCTTGGTCAAATTTAAATAAATAAATAAAGATAATAAAATAATCATTTTTTTTAAAAAAGGTCCCACATTCATGGATTGGAAGAGTTAATACTGTTAAAATGCCAAACTGCTCAAAGCAATCTACAGAGTCAGTGCAATCCCTATCAAAATACAAATACCATTCTTCACAGAAACAGAAAAAAGAAATTCCTAAAATTCATATGGAGTTACAAAACATTCTGAATAGCCAAAAGAATCTTGAGAAAGAAAAGCAAAGCTAAAGACCTTACATAATCTGACTTCAAAATATACTCTAAAGCTATAATAACCAAAACAGCATGGCTCTGGCACAAAAACAGACCAGTATAACAGAAGAGAGAACCCAGAAGTAAATTCATACATTGGCCAACTTATTTTTAACAAAGGAGCCAAGAACATACAATGGGGAAAGGACAGTTTCTTCAATACACAGTTTTTGGAAAATTGGATATCTCTCTATAGAAGAATGAAGCCTGATCCTTATCTCTTACTGTATACAAAAATCAACTCAAAATAAATTGAAGACTTAAATTTAAGACCTAAAATTATAAACTACTAGAAGAAAACATAGGGGTAAAGCTCTATGACATTGGTCTGAGCAATGATAATTTTTGGATATGATTTCAAGAGTACAAGCAACAAAGTAAAAGTAGATAAATGGGATTACCTCAAACAAAAACTCTTCTACACAGAAGGGAAACAACCAACAGAATAGAGAGACAATCTACAGAATGGGAGAAAATATTTGCAAACCATATATGTGATAAAGGGTCACTATTCAAAATATATAAGGAACTCAAACAACTCAATAGCAAAAATAAAGAAATAAATACAAAAACAAAATCTGATTTTTCAAAATAGACAAAAGACTTAAACAGACACTACTCAAAGGAATACATACAAAGGACTAACAAAATATTTTGAAAGTGTTCAACATGATTACTCATCAGAAAAATGCATATAAAACTACTGAAATATCACCTCACTCCTGTCAAAATGGCTGTTATCAAAAAGACAAAAGATAATGTATTGGCAAGATGTGATGAAAAGGAAACCCTTGCATACTAATTATAAGAATGTAAATTAGTACAGCCAGTATAGAAAATAGTATGACTGTTCCTCAGAAAAGAAAAAAACAGAACCATCATACGATCCATCAATTCCACTACTGAGTATATATCCAAAGGAAGTAAAATCCATATCCCAAAGAGATATTTGCACTATATTTAAAGGAAATAAATTCAATATTTCAAAGAGATATTTGCACTTCTATCCTTGCAGCATTATTAATAATAGCTAAGATATGGAATCAACCTACGTATCCATCAACAGATGAATTAATGAAGTAAATATGCTCTATTATACACACACACACACACACACACACACACACACAGTGGAATACTAGTCAGCCATAAAAAAGAAAAATCCTACTGTTTGCAATAACACTGGATGAACCTGGAAGAAATAATGTTAAGTAAAATAAGCCAGGCACAGAAAGACAAATACCTCATAAACTCACTCCATATGTGAAATCTAAAAAAGTTTATCTCACAGAAATAAAAAGTTGAATGGTGGTTACAAGAGCCTGGGGCAGTCAGAGAGGTATGGTAGAGGTATTGATCAGAGAGTACAAAATTACAGTTAGAAGAATTAAATTCAAGAGATCTATTATATAGCATGGTAGCTATAGTTAATAGATGATCATGTTGTATTGTTGAAAAATGCTAAGAGAGTGGATGTTAAGTGTTCTCATCACAAAATAACTATATGATGCATATATTAGCTTGTTAGATTTAACCATTCCACAATGTGTGTGTGTATATACTTCATATCATACTGTACACAAAAAATACATATAATCATATTTTCAACTTTTAAGAATTAATTAATTTAAAAATGATATATATTGTATTTAAAGAGGAGGGGAGTGTATTTACAATAACCATATTTTAATACTAACAAATAGAATAACAAGAAAACTAATTTCTCATGAAAGTGTAGTACAAATTTGTCTCTGTCTCTCTCATTCTGTCCCTCCCTGGTCAAATTTAAATAAATAAATAAAGATAATAAAATAATCATTTTTTTTAAAAAAGGTCCCACATTCATGGATTGGAAGAGTTAATACTGTTAAAATGCCAAACTGCTCAAAGCAATCTACAGAGTCAGTGCAATCCCTATCAAAATACAAATACCATTCTTCACAGAAACAGAAAAAAGAAATTCCTAAAATTCATATGGAGTTACAAAACATTCTGAATAGCCAAAAGAATCTTGAGAAAGAAAAGCAAAGCTAAAGACCTTACATAATCTGACTTCAAAATATACTCTAAAGCTATAATAACCAAAACAGCATGGCTCTGGCACAAAAACAGACCAGTATAACAGAAGAGAGAACCCAGAAGTAAATTCATACATTGGCCAACTTATTTTTAACAAAGGAGCCAAGAACATACAATGGGGAAAGGACAGTTTCTTCAATACACAGTTTTTGGAAAATTGGATATCTCTCTATAGAAGAATGAAGCCTGATCCTTATCTCTTACTGTATACAAAAATCAACTCAAAATAAATTGAAGACTTAAATTTAAGACCTAAAATTATAAACTACTAGAAGAAAACATAGGGGTAAAGCTCTATGACATTGGTCTGAGCAATGATAATTTTTGGATATGATTTCAAGAGTACAAGCAACAAAGTAAAAGTAGATAAATGGGATTACCTCAAACAAAAACTCTTCTACACAGAAGGGAAACAACCAACAGAATAGAGAGACAATCTACAGAATGGGAGAAAATATTTGCAAACCATATATGTGATAAAGGGTCACTATTCAAAATATATAAGGAACTCAAACAACTCAATAGCAAAAATAAAGAAATAAATACAAAAACAAAATCTGATTTTTCAAAATAGACAAAAGACTTAAACAGACACTACTCAAAGGAATACATACAAAGGACTAACAAAATATTTTGAAAGTGTTCAACATGATTACTCATCAGAAAAATGCATATAAAACTACTGAAATATCACCTCACTCCTGTCAAAATGGCTGTTATCAAAAAGACAAAAGATAATGTATTGGCAAGATGTGATGAAAAGGAAACCCTTGCATACTAATTATAAGAATGTAAATTAGTACAGCCAGTATAGAAAATAGTATGACTGTTCCTCAGAAAAGAAAAAAACAGAACCATCATACGATCCATCAATTCCACTACTGAGTATATATCCAAAGGAAGTAAAATCCATATCCCAAAGAGATATTTGCACTATATTTAAAGGAAATAAATTCAATATTTCAAAGAGATATTTGCACTTCTATCCTTGCAGCATTATTAATAATAGCTAAGATATGGAATCAACCTACGTATCCATCAACAGATGAATTAATGAAGTAAATATGCTCTATTATACACACACACACACACACACACACACACACACACACAGTGGAATACTAGTCAGCCATAAAAAAGAAAAATCCTACTGTTTGCAATAACACTGGATGAACCTGGAAGAAATAATGTTAAGTAAAATAAGCCAGGCACAGAAAGACAAATACCTCATAAACTCACTCCATATGTGAAATCTAAAAAAGTTTATCTCACAGAAATAAAAAGTTGAATGGTGGTTACAAGAGCCTGGGGCAGTCAGAGAGGTATGGTAGAGGTATTGATCAGAGAGTACAAAATTACAGTTAGAAGAATTAAATTCAAGAGATCTATTATATAGCATGGTAGCTATAGTTAATAGATGATCATGTTGTATTGTTGAAAAATGCTAAGAGAGTGGATGTTAAGTGTTCTCATCACAAAATAACTATATGATGCATATATTAGCTTGTTAGATTTAACCATTCCACAATGTGTGTGTGTATATACTTCATATCATACTGTACACAAAAAATACATATAATCATATTTTCAACTTTTAAGAATTAATTAATTTAAAAATGATATATATTGTATTTAAAGAGGAGGGGAGTGTATTTACAATAACCATATTTTAATACTAACAAATAGAATAACAAGAAAACTAATTTCTCATGAAAGTGTAGTACAAATTTGTACCTGATGTTAGCTGTGAGGGATAAGTTTACAAACACTTTAGCCATTACTAGAGAGAGTGAAAGTAAGCGATCTAAATTCCAAATAACTGAGAGGTAAATACTAAAACCAAAAAACAATACTTTAGTCAACAAAGAAAAAATTTAATATTATATACACATGTTATTATAATATTATATACGCAAAAAGACAGAATTAAGACTTAAATGTTCTAAAGTGAATATAAATAGGCTAAGATTGCCAATAAAAAGGCTCTCAGAATAACTCAAAATTAAATCATAATGGCATGTATTTTGTAGAAGTTTCATTCCCTGATAAAATTGCAGAAAGGGGTAGTGCAACACGTTCTGGAAGGAGAAGCACTGAATAATTATAAATGATCCCAGTAAAAATCGCATATAACTATAAATGCTATGCAAACACAAGCAAAAAGGTTATGTGATAAAAATCAACAGAAATCAAAAGCATAACTCAAAAGCATTTTAAGAACATTAACCCTGATAAAAAGCAAAATCCACTAGGAAGGCAGACAGAGCACTGAAAATTAAAATAAAATCTGTTAGAAGTAAACTCAAGAAACAACACAACAGCAGTAGGAGAACAACACACCAGAGTAATGTATCTCAGATATAATAAGCACAGATAAGGGTAGAGAGGATTTTGGTAACATGAAGATAACTTCTATGCATATATAAAAGCCTTATATCATAAAGGCAATACTTTATAAAAGTTCGTCTTCTTGGTTAAATTGAATATTCTGGGAAATAGCAGTTCATACTTATTTTCCACAGTGCAGTAAAAATAGAAAACTGAATGTGAACTATGAATATTAAAATCTCAGTAACTCACAAATTATAAAATACTTTCCTATAGAATGTGTGGAGTAAGTAGCAGAGGCAATAAGAACATACAATAAAACATACAGAAAACAATGATCAATTAAAACTATCTATCAAAATTTCAGAGATTGCTGAAACTTCTCAGTGACAAATTGCTCAAACTCTGCTTGCCTTGATTATTAAATACTGAAGAATTAAAATAAGTAATCTACTAAACTAACTAGAATTGACAACAATAAGCAAAATGAAAACAAAAATTTGCAAAATCATCAACTCCCTACAGTTAAGACAAATGAAGAATGAAAGTACTATGGTTATAAGAAACAGGGGTGGAGGGCAGCAGGTGGCATGGTGGTTAAGGGCACTGGACTCCCGCATGGCTGATTGTAGTTTCAATACCAGACCTGGAGGCTTGCTTTCTTACTTTTGCTCTCTCCTTTCTCTCTCTCCCTCTCTCTCTCTCTCTCTCTCTCTCTCTCTCTCTCTCATTCTGTCCCTCTCTGGTCAAATTAAAATAAATAAATAAAAGTTAAATAAAATAATTCTTAAAAAAATAAAAGTAACCAAAAACGACAACAATAAGAAAAAACTCTCTTATTGCTGATCCTTAGGCTAGAATCACAAATCTCAAACTTAGAGAGACCAAGCCAGTTGATCAGAAGGAGAGCAGTCAAGTGTAAGGCAATGAATGATAGAAACTGAACTATATTCCCTACCTAGAGAGAATAGTTACTCAACTCTACCAAATTATTTCAATAAAGGAATGGAGATTCTAGTCTTGCCAAATACTCCAAGATTTTAAGAAGGGAGAGAAATGTAGATTTTTTTAATGTGAGATTTTCTGCCTAATAAAATGGTGTATGGGCCAAATAAAATATGGCTAAATGTATTTGGCTGGGAGGCTGCAAGTATGCATCTTCTGATTTAGACTTACTTCAGCCTGAACCAATCTCAATAATTTATATTTTTCCATAAAAATATCCATTTCACGTAGATATCAAAGCATTCACATGAAGTTGTATCAAATCTCCCATATTTGTTTTTCATATCTAGTTTATTTTAGCAGTAATTCATTCTTACTCAGATACACTATCTTTGTCAGTTTATTGCTTTTCTTTTTCAATGTATCAGCACTTGGACCTGTTCATCAAGTTGAAAAGTTGTTGGTTTTTAATCTTTAAATCTAAGTGGGTGGGATTGTTATTGAAACTTTTGCTAATAATTTCTGGTTTATAACATTGTACTCAAAGACCATTTCTGCAATATTTGTCCTTTGGAATTTAATTGGGTTGTCTTTGTGGCTAATATATGACCATGTTTTTGTCGATGTTCCAAAATTACTTAAGAGAAAGCTATTCTCTTTTTAAAGATATAAAATTTATATTACACACACACCCACATACATACTCAATATCATTCAAATGATCTTATTTAGTTTAGTCTACTTGATCAATCTGAAAAAAATTATATAAACTCTCCCACAATATCTGTGCTTTCACCCCTACTCAAAGTATTTCTAAAAAATCTTTTCTGAAACAAAAATTTTGCAATGGACATGACATTCTAATTTTTTAAAAAGCCTAAAATCCTAAGTCATTATTAGTTCTGTTCACCAAATATTTCTAGTTCATTCTCTTCTGGGCATGGGGTTGATCTGTATGTTCCAACACCTTTTGATATTAGGGATGGCCATGTTGACGTACATTAGCCAATGAATGTAAACAGACATGATAGATATTCCAAAAGTCACTGCATGATTTACCTGGCCTCTTTCTTACTGCCTCTTTCTTTCAGAACCCTTGAGTAAGGGAGTGAGGGTGACACGAAGGAAGGACACAAGTCAGCCCACGATGGACAAAACAGCATAATCGAGAACTTTAATTTTGCTATTTAAAGCTATATATAATATAAGGGGTATTATTTGTTAGCACAGCATAACTTAGACTATTGTTACTGAAACAGATCCAAGGGACCAGCAGTTGGTTGGCGTAATGGCCATGTCACTGGACTCCCATGTAGTCGACCGTAGTGTGAATCCTGGATCCAGTGGCTTAAACTCACTTCAGGCGTGAGTGCGTGCGTGCCCGAGATCCCGAGAGGAGAGCGGAGGAGAAGGGATTGTGGCATGGCCATCCCCCCGGGTAGTGATTTCCCACTCTCTGTCTCTCTGTCTCTCTCTGTCTTTCTGGCAAGCACACACGCCCTATAACAAAAACCTCTTAAAAAAAAAAAAAAAGAGAGAGAGAGAGAGAGAGATCCAGAAATGAAAGTAGAAAATCTCCAAAAGGGGGACAAAAAAATAGCTAGCTAATCATCATGAAATGTATTTCATTTCACTTGTAAGTTAAAGCAAAGTAAGTCCTCACATTTTATCAAGCATACTGGTAATGAGTTTTTAAATGATAATATTCAATATTGCTCAGGGTGTTCTAAAACAGGCACTCTCATACATTCCTTTAGGTAAACCTTGCCTGAGGAGAATCCTATTTATTTATTTATTTAAACAGAGATTTTTGCTATAGGACTCATGCACTTGCCAGAGAGGCAGAGACAGAAAGACAAAAAGTAAGAAATCACCTCCCAGAGAGATGGTCATGCCGCAATCCCTTCTCCTCCATTATCCTATCCTCTCAGGAGTTTGAGCACGCATGCACACGTGCCCAGCATGAGTTTCAGGCCGCCAGGTCCAGAATTCAAACTGCCGTAGACTACATGGGAGTCTAGGGCTATGGCACCTGCAGGTCCTGAGAAAAATGTTATTTAGGTATGAAGAATCCTAGCAGGTTCCTATCTTTCACATAATAATCTCACTTTTAGGAATCTAACATGGTTTCTCCTTTCAAGATAGTATGTATGGCACATGGTACAATGGAAGCAACAGACTTCCTAAGTGGGGTTCTGAGATGGGTTTGCTTATTTCTAATCTTAAATTTACTGCTGTCCGTCTTGCCAATGGAAAACAGGATCTAAGACATACACTGGCATCACAATTGATTAAATGTCATCTGTGGTTTCTTGGGATTAAAAAAATTATTGGAACTAATATTCTGGAAGACCCAAATGGCTTCTGTGTCTGACCTATGTGGTAGTAATGATGACTACAAGGCCCTTGAAAGAAGAAGGTCACTTCTGTATGCTCTTGTGGGGGCAGGGCGGCAAGCTCAGGTCTTCGAACTCTCAACTCACATCACAGACAGAGAACTAGAGTGCCAACCCTAAAGTTATTACTTATTTCTTACAGCTGCAGGGAAAACTCCAAATTTAATTGTGAGGTCTGCAGAATTTTAAGTTGAAATTACAGGTTCGAAATCTCTTATGTGAAATTTCAAGTCCTGATTAGAAAACAGTGGGACATGAGACTTAGAATAGAAACTTTTACATGAATTCAGAAAATTAAATCCCCAAGTCTCCCTTGCCTCCTCTCTGATAACTACTTGGGATCAGACAAGGTCAACTTAAAGACCAGGGAGACTTTCAATAAACACAGCTGAGGTAGCTGTCTTGAAAAGGGAGCCTATGAGGGGTTTTTCAAAAGTTCTTGGGAGTTGGCCCTGTAGTCTAGTGGTTAAGGGTGCCAGATCTCCTATGGCAGATCCCATAGTTCAAATCCAGCCTCCAGTGGCTTGAAAAACACACTGGGGCATATGTGTGAGTGCCCAAAATTCCAACAGGATGAGGCTCCTTTTGTTGAAACAGTAGCACAATGCCAAAAATTATTTTTAATATGTTGGCTTGAGTAGCTGGAAGTGAATCAAGCAGTGTGTGTTTGAAACTTGGGCTCAATATGGCCAACTCTCAATAAGATTGAGATGGCCAAACTTTTCTGGAATGAAACAGAGGAAGGAATTACTTAGGGAGATAGGCATGTTTGAGTGGATTTGTCTTGAACATCCTTCACCACTACATATCCCAAAAGGGCCTAAAGGACTTCCTCTTTACTAAGAAAATGAGAAACCCAGAAATACCATCTTCAACTCCACAGTCTGTTCTCATACAAGGGTAACCTAGAAAGTAGCTGGAGTCATTCATCCAACCAAAGGTGACTTCAGGAGAAACCTTTGTTTCTAGATATTATTTGGAACAGTAGTTGGCTACCAAAATATTCACATATAGGTTTGAAATGCCTGGGATTTCATGACTTGTATGTGTGTGTGTGTTCTGTTACTGCTTTACTGCCCCATCATTAACCTAAGTGATCTATATCCACTAACATTACAAAAAGAATAATATATCTATAAGATACTACAGTCAACCTCCAAGAAAGAACCAAAGGAACTCCATATTAAACATGACATAATAGACTAGCCCTTAAAGCTGATTTGCTTTCCTTTTGCTAACTGACCTTCCTTTAGTCTTTTTAACTCATGGAAATAAGCCAAATCATAGCTTTGCTCAGTTTTCACAGGAACTAGGCCTTGATATCCCAACTAGAAAGCAGAGGTGTCTACAAAAATTAAGAACAGGAAGACACTGGCCCTGAGGGTGAGATGACCACAGCTGTGAATGACAACTTTGGTGCCAACAAATCTCCATGTGACCTAGAAAATGACTCCTGTGCAGTAGAGCATGTAATTAATTCCCCTTCCCACCTCCCTTCTTGCTTCTCTTGTATTTCCTTTAAAACCTCTGCTCCTGGCCCGAGACTTTGGAGACGGTCTTTGAACATTATTAGTTCATCTTCCCAGGTTTCCAGTTTCCTGAATAAAGCTACCTTCCTTTTCACCAACACCTGTCTCTGGAGTGTTGAACTTTGAGGTGGCAGCCAAACTTGGGTGTGGTTACTGAACCAGACTCGCAGATGGTTTGGTTATAGTACGTGGTTAAGTTCGTAGATTCGTATGGCTCTCTCAGTAGTACCATTACCTGGATAGGTTACTTGAAACCTCATCCATAGAATGAGAACCATAATAGCTAGAACCTATAGCTGTTGTGATGACTACATAGGTTAATAAATAAAGTGCTTAGGACAGTGTTTGGTCCATGGTGAAAACTCCGTTAAGTATTTTGCTATAATTGGTGGCACTAAAATACATGCTATTTATCATTATCATTAGGTACCCACTTACAACTCACCATAGTGAGACTGAAGAACTCAGCATAGAACAAAATAGGAAATCATTTCATGCCAATCATGCTTATTACCAAATGCAATATCTTTTTTCTTTTTTTTGGAGAGGTTTTTGCTATAGGGCGCATGCGCTCACCAGAAAGACAGAGACAGAGATAGAAAGCGAGAAATCACCCCCAGGGGGGATGGCCACACCGTAATCCCTTCTCCTCCATTCTCTTCTCGGGATCTTGGGCACGCACGCACACGCACCCAGTGTGAGTTTAAGCCACCGAGTCCGGGACACAAACCATAGTCAAATACATGGGAGTCCAGCAACATAGCCTTTACGCTAACTGCTGGTCCCCCAAATGCAATATCTTTAGAGAGATATTTTCCTTTAGTTTATCTTCATCAAAATGTGTGCTTTGTGAAATATTTCAAGTTTTTAAAGTTATAATCCCCATGCATTGCGTTACTGGTAGGAGACAAAGAAGGGGCTCCATTGCATTGGTGACATCATCAAAGAAGGAAGTATAGTATAGTTGGGTTTGCTTTCTGTTTCTCAAAGTGTGCCCCAGACTAGCGCTTCTCATAAAGTGTGCCCCAGACTACCGCTTCTCAAACTTCCTTGTGTATGGATCACCTGGGAATCTTGTTAAAAGAAAATTCTGACTCAGCTAGTCTGGGGTAGAGCCTGAGATTCAGCATTTTAAATAAGTTCCCTTGGGAAGCTGATGCTGCTTAACCCTGGACATACGTGAGGGCCACCTGCTTTCAGGCAAAGGGAACCAACCACTGTCCACTTTCTTCAAGGTCCCCAAAGAAAAACTCCTTATTCCCTTTCAGTCATTTACCTCCTACACAATGTAGCAAAGATTTTTCTTTTAACCAGAAGCGCCCTAATTGTGTCAATGCACAGACTGGTGCACAAGGTGATGTGCTATTATGGTTTGGATAATGGTTTGTCCCCCAAAAGTTTGAAATTTAGTCTCAGTACACAGTAAGTGGACATTCCCCAGAAGTCCATGTGGTGGGACTTGGTTGAATTGTAAAATATTAAGTGAGAACAATCCCTTCATGGTGTCCTAGGGTGGAGCCTTTGGGTCATCAGAGCAGGGCCTCCATGATGGACTTCTGGTGTTTAAAGGGAGAGGAAATAAGGCAGGAAGAGGCCACAGAGACGTGGAACAGAACAAGGAGAAACTTATGGACAGCTGCTCTGCTCACCCTGCCCTCTAGCATGGGTGTAGCCACATAAGAAGTTGGACTGTGGACCCTGAACCTCCAAATCATGAGCTGAATAAACACGTTTCTTTATAAATTCACTCAGTCTTGGATATTTCTGTAAGAAAAGCAATAATGGACTAAGAGATGTGCTTATTAAAGGATACAGGTGCTACATCTGGGCATTTTGATGCAGCCCATCTGTTTTTGTTTCTTGGATTTTTTTCTTTTGTAGTGTGTGTGTGTGTGTGTGTGTTGTGTGTGTGTGTGGTGTTTAAAACAGGGTCTCACTGTGTCACAATCCTCCTGCCTCAGCCTCTCAAGCAGATGTGACCACTGGCGTGTGCCACTATACCTGATCCTTTAGGGTGGACCGGGAATCTCAGGCCCATGCAACAGATGCACGGGCCACTGGCTGCTGAGAATGTTTGATTGTTGGATGATTTCAGGAATCTATTTGCAAAGCTAGCTGAATTCACTCCAGATGACTATAGTAATGTGGTTGTGTAGCTTCCCTTGGATCTTAAAGCTACTAAGCCCCTGCCCCAGTGAATGAGGCAGAAAGCTCTGAGGGGCTCCGGTACCTGCGATGGGGGGTCTCTGGAGCTGAGGAAGCAAATGGGATGTGGCAGAGCCCAAGGTAACTTCCATGCAGTCATTCTCAACCTACTTCTATGAAATAATTCAGCTTTGGAAGTAACTTTCTGAGTGCTTATTTTATCAGTTCTTTCTTTGTGTATATAATGAAAGCTTTTTAAAATTTGTTTTTAAGTTGGGAACCAGCAGTTAGCATAATGGCTATGTCGCTGGACTCCCACGTAGTTGACCGCGGTTCGTGTCCCGGACCCGGTGGCTTAAAACTCACGCCGGGCACGTGTGTGTGCGTGCCCAAGATCCCGAAAGGAGAATGGAGGAGAAGGGATTGCGGCGTGACCATCCCCCCTGGGGGGTGATTTCTCGCTTTCTGTCTCTATGTCTCTCTCTGTCTGTCTGGCGAGCGCACGCACCCTACAGTGAAAATCTCTCCAAAAAAAAAATTTTGTTTTTAAGTTTTGTTTTTATTTTTATTCTAGATGGAGAATACATTCTTGTGCACTGGGTGGGAGGGAACGTGAGGGGGGGGGTAGCATCCCTGATAGAGTCTAGTCATGTCACAATCCCCTTCCTCAAGCTTCTAGTTCATCAGGATCTTGTGCCAGTGCACATGCCTGGTGTGTTTGTAGGCCTGCCCAGGGATCCAAATCCATGGCCAGCCATGTGGCTTCCAGCACTGCAGTTCAATTTGCTACCAACTGTACCACCTAGCTGGGACTACCAGTTCTTTCAAGGATGACACACAGGACGTCAGTTCCTAACAGGAATGAAGGCACAGGGCAATGAGCTTGGTGGAGAACACTGCAGACTTCCTAAATGAGGGCAAATAGAAAGGTCTCAGGAAATAACCTTCCAAGAAAGGTAAATCCTGATCCCTAGCTGGTGCTAGAGGAAAAGTCACCTTGACTGCAGAGGCTGATGAAAGAGGAATGGGACAATGAACACAAGAGGAAGAGGAGCTGAGTTAAAGTTCTGAGCAAGAACCTTTGCAATAATGGGTCAAATGGGCATTGGCAGAAGTTTGGGGGAATTGTTTAGCAGTTCAGCCCATGTCACAAATCTGTGCATGCATATACACACACTCGCATACATGCTTACACATACACAGTTGGTTCTACCACTGAAGGCAAATTGACTACAGGCCAGGAGAGTAACCCTAGACCCTCCTGCCTGCCTCCCATTCTGTCCTCTGGAACTGTCTGGTTAAGACTGTGTCCAGGAAATCCAGGCAAGCTCTCTAATCCAGGGTGGTTACTATTACATGTGTAGCCAGCGAAGCACCCCACTCCCATGGAGCCCCCTAATGAAAACCTCATGTGTCCACTTGGATTGCACAGTCAAACTTAGGCTAATTCCAGCTGGGCTTCATGCCGAAGGTATTACCTCACTCTTGGGTAAACCAGCAGGGACCCCAGAAAGAGAAGATCGGTGTGTGGGCCGGATCTGCTCCTAATCATAACCAGCTGGGATAGAAAGGGCTACCACCACCCCCTCTTTTGCTGCCCCTGGATATCAGGGTCTGTAGGCAGGAAGCATGGTCATCTTACAGCTAAGAATCCTAAGCCCTATCCCAAACACCCCTATTTTGGACATCATCCCCATAAAAATCCCTACCATTCCACATTTTCCATGCCAAAGAGAAACTTAATTAGGGAGGACTGAATCTCTGTGGAGGATCCCCAGCAACAGAAGCAAGGAAGGAAGGATATAATTAGAACTTGACTTTTTTTTTTTTTTAACAGAACAGCTCAGAAGGCCCCATTAAGAGAAGGACACTGAAAAACAGTCAATTCATCCATATGCAGACCCCGGTATTCTAGCAATTTCACTTCTTGGCATTCTTTATAAAACATTTAAGACACACATTTCAGCTGCAGACTGGGCATTTTCCACTTAGCTCTTTCACATCTAGGCATTTAATAACGTATAAAGGCAATTCCCTTTTGCCTACACCGCTGCATTAATTTAATATATTTTGTATTAAATCTGTTATAAGCAACAAAACAAAGCATGGAAGAAGCTGTGCTTCAAAAATAAATAGGTATATTTTTATTTTGGGTCACCATGAAATAGATAATGAGTTGGACTTTTGTCTAAGGAATTCATAAAAATATTGGGTCCCAGTGGTGGTGCAATGGTGCTGACACTGGACCCAGGTGGGAAAGATCCTGGGTTTACATCCTGGGACCTCCCTGAGGACCACTGGTGCATGCATGTGTCCGCAATTCAGGCTGGCTGGGATTAGGGGATTGTATCACACTGTGAAGACCTATTGGATGTCTCTCTCTCTCTCTCTCTCTCTGTCTCTCTCTCTCATGGAAAAACCAAATGAATAAAATTTTTAAAAAGAGAAAATAAATTCTCTATTAGAGTTCCTTGTAAGTTATGCATTCAGCCTTGGTAGCTGAGTCTGAGAAGTTGCAAATAAACTGATAAAACTTAAAATCTCTTAAACCACATGCCAGAGGGAACTTTTGCCTGAGCTGATGAACAACTTAAATAAGTCCCATAGGATTCCAAATCCTCACAGAATCAGGGAGGATTTACAATAATGTAAAAATACCTCCAGGAGCCATGGTCTAATGAGAAAATATACAAAGAACAAGAGTGGACTTTGATGAAGATCCTTAAATCTTATAGGAATAACTATCTCATAATAGCTTGTTTTATTAAAATTGCTAATCCCATTTGCATTTAACCCATTTGACAAGGTTCCATTATAGGAGTTGTATGAAGAGAATCAAAAGCACAAAACCTTAGTTCCATAAGCAGAGACAGAGGTTAAGAATTTTATTATTTTTAAAAAGGAAACATCTTTTCCTGCAAATGGATCTCTGAAATGATGATGGAAGTCAATGGAAGAAAGATCTTGCTATAAAATATGCGCTTTGCTCCAGCTTTTCAAAAATATCTCTAAAATACAAAGCAAGGTCAAATCAGGCCTGCAAAGACATGGTGAGTCACAATCAATCAGGGTTGTGAGGACAAACTGGGACTGCTCATACAACTGAATACCCTGATAAACTATCTCCATCCTGGACCCAAAAATAAATGTCCACAGCTGCACTTGGTGGTTGGCACTGGGGTGCATTCGCCATATGGTCACCCTTATTATTATCTCCCCAACCAGACCAGCAGGGTAACAGGAGAAAACCATGTTCTTGCAATTAGCCTGCAGGCCAAGCAAATATCTCCCTACGTGACCTTGGTCTATTCCCCCAAAGACACTTTCTGGTCCTCTCCTCTGATTCCTGTTACTTGGGTCTCTACTTCATGTTCTCCCTAAGAGTGTCAGGAGCCCATCACTCTAGAGCTAAACTGTTTATGCTTAGAATTAAATTGCCTTCCTGGAGTTGGAGGGACCATGTGTTAACAAGACAAAGTATGAAGGCTCCTCCCTGGATCTTCAGCAAAGCCCAGAATCTAAATGTCAGGAGGATCGCAGTAAGTTTGGGACAGACCTTAGGATTTTAGGGCAAGAAAGAACTTTAAAATCATCTCCTATAGCTGTTATTGTTATTTTTCTGAAGTTTACTTATTCCTTTTGTGAGAATTAGAGAGAGTGAGAAAGACAAGCACTCTTAACAGGGTCTCATACCGTGATCCCCCCATATCCTTTCTTGCCACCAGGATCATGGGCGTGTGTTCCCGGCATGAACAGGTCGACTAGGGAACCGAACCCTAATCTTCCGCACAGACTCAGCTTCACTTAAGCAATGCATTACAGCAGTGCCACCACACTAGCCTGAATATAGTCATTTTTTATCTTTACTTTTTTTTTTTAATTACCTAACATTCATTCCCTGAGCATCATCACAGCGTATTAAATGTAATTTCCCATCTAGAATAGACTGCATAGTGACTTAATCAAGCATGTTATCATCACTAATATTCCATTTCTACTTTCTTGCTTATGTATATATGTTTTTTTCTCTCTTCCTCTTTTTTTTTTCCCCCTATGTTTGTCCCTCTGCCCTTTCCCACTCTCTCCTTACAATATCTCTGCTATATACAGTTGTCTTCCAGAAGAGTTATTGAAAAAGTGATACATACAAGTAAAGGGAGAGAGGCCACGACTTCCAATTATCAGCTCATAAAGTTTTTGACAATAGGGAGCATAGGTTCTATTCAGGGTTGGATAAAGGGAGGGTCTCCTGCAGATCCACAATTGTAGGTGAGTCTCCAGGGAATGCAGTTTCAGGAAAGCAGTTCTGGTACGCAGGGATGATTATCAGCTGATGCGGCACAGCAGTCATCTTGTAGTTACCAGGAATGGTGTTGTGGGGGTCTGCAGTGTGAGTTGTCCTTGGGTATCTGGCTTCCTTAAGAATGGCAGAGTAGTTCTTGTTTTCCCCTGAGGTAACGCAGGGCTGGTAACTGTCATCTTCTCAAGTTGCAAGCTCTTCAACCTTGTTTACGGCCTCCGGGCCATCCAGCTCCGGAGAGGCCAGGGATGCTGGGCAGGGGCATAAGCCCCTGGCTGCGCAGGGGGCGTGAGCCCCGGGCCGCGGGGGGGCCCCCACCATAGCGAGGGCCGGCCGTTCCGGCGACCGGTTGCGCAGGGGCCCATGAGCCCCCCCACCCGGCCGCGGGGCCCCCACCGGAGCGGGGATTGGACCGTTGCCCAATATAGTCATTTTTTTTTTTTCTTGGAGAGATTTTCACTGTAGGGCGCGTGCGCTCGCCAGACAGACAGAGACATAGAGACAGAAAGCGAGAAATCACCCCCCAGGGGGGATGGTCACGCCGCAATCCCTTCTCCTCCATTCTCCTCTCGGGATCTTGGGCACGCACACACACGTGCCCGGCGTGAGTTTTAAGCCACCAGGTCCGGGACACGAACCGCGGTCTACTACGTGGGAGTCCAGCGACATAGCCATTACGCTAACTGCTGGTTCCTATAGTCATTTTTTTCAGAACTTTTTAAAATCAGTGAAAGTCTTTTTCCCAGTGAGTTTCTCTGTAGAAACCTAGTATGTAGGGGCCAGTAGGTGATGTGGTGGTTAAAGGCGCTGGACTCCCACATGGCCAACCGCAGTTCGAGTCCCAGACTTGGCGGCTTGCTTTCTCACTTTCCCTCTCTCTATCTGTCTCTCGCTGGTCAAATTAAACAACAACAACAATAATAATAATAAATGAAGTTAAATTAAAAAAAATTCTTAAGAAAAAAGGAAACCCAGTGTGTAAAGCAGATATAAAAGAAGCTGTTAGGTCATACAATGGTATATGATTTGACTGCATGAAGTAGTGATATATGCTAAATATGGTGAACCTGGGAAAATGCAACATGAAAGAAGCCAGTCGTACAGGATTGCATTCTGGATAATTCCACTTATATGAACTGTCCAAAAGAGCCTGCTCTATAGAGGTGGGAAGTGTATGGTTGGTTGCCTAGGACTTGGAAAGGAAGGTTTGGGAGGTGAAGACTAAGAGGTAAAGGGCTTCTTTTTGGAGTGATGAAAATATACTAAAATTGATTGCACTACTGGTTACATAAATCTGTAAATATGTGAAAAGCCACCAAATTAAATAGTTTATATGGGTGAATTTTATGGTACATGAATTGTATCTCAATAAAAGCTTTTTTTTTTTAATGAGAGGTTTTTGCTACCAGGCGTATGCACTTGCTAGAGAGACAAAGGGAGACAGAGAGACAGAAAGTGAGAAATCACTCGCCCAGGGGAGATGGCCACACAGCAATCCCTTCTCATCCATTCTCCCCTTGGGATTTTGAGCACGCACGCACACCCATCTGGTGTGAGTTTTAAGCTACCAGGTCTGGGACTCAAACTGCAGTTGATTTCATGGGAGTCCAGAGACATAACCATTATGCCATCTTCAGGTTGCAGATAAGCTGGGGTTTTTTTAGGAGGGCAAGGGTACTGCTCTCACTGTTCTGCCAGCCAGGCCTCCTTTCTCACTTCACTCCTTCAGTGGCCCCAGAACCACCTCCACTGGTGGTTTGAAAAATCCCTGATCTATTGATAACTCAGATTTCCCTTCTTCAAATGTAAGCCAAGACATGAACCCGAGTTTTCTGATCCAAAATGCAAGGCCTTGGTAAAACCAAGGCTCGTGGGACAGGAACTCATCTCTGGGAGAAGCAGCCTGCCCCGTCTTACCATCCATGTCCAAGCGCTGCATGATGATGGCCAGCTCCACCTCACTGGGCATGTACCCCAGTGAACGCATGGCCATGCCCAGCTCCTGCTTGGAGATGAAGCCGTTCCCATCTCGGTCCAGCACCCGAAAGGCCTCACGGATTTCTACAGGGAGAAAGCAAAGAAAGTCCAATGGTCACACAGCTGGGCTTAGGGCATCAAAGGTATGGGTGATGGTCTACTGACATCGCCTCATGCTTTACAGAAAGTGAGATGTTCAAATATTTTAATCAGAAAAAGAGAGGTCAAAATAAGAACAAAGGTAAGGAAGAAAAGAGGGGGATAAAAGTAAGTGAGAGAAAATGGAGAAGGGGAGAGAAGGGAAAAAGAAAAGGAAAGAAAGGGAGAAGGAAAAAACAAAAGGATGAAGAGAAAGAAGAAAGGAGAGAAGGAGAAAAAAGGAAAGTGGAAAGAGAAATAGCTTCAGCCATCCTGAAACGCCATAGCAATCACGCAATTGGTCAGTGGTCCCAGTACAGTCATATTAACCAAAGACACTTTCTGAGCAACCATGACAATTAGGTTTCAGTTGTGCGACTGCTGCCTCTTAACGTCACCATCAGACCTTAGGAAGAAAGGAGAATGAGATTACCCTTTGCAGGCATATTTCAGATTCC
>NW_006159934.1:5989520-6004072 GCF_000334495.1 Tupaia belangeri chinensis
CTGCTGCTCCAGGAGCCGTGCGGGAAGCTTTTACAACCTCATAGGAGGATAGGAGTTAAATACCCTGCTGTTTTTATTTCATTCCTCTAATTTACAGGTGTTTTATGGCTATAAACAACCTCGGATCAATAAGAGTGTCATGAAAGCTCAAAAGGTGTCTTTAATCACTTTCTCTTGGATCTGGCAGAGAATTTGACTCTGCTACCAGTAAGGCCTATTTCACTCAGCAGGCGGTCTCCCATCCTCTTGCCTCTAACCAGAGCTGTTCAGAGGAGTTCCATCCAGAGTCCTTTCCCTCAGAGCCCCCAGCTGCTGGTCCTGGC
Organism: Tupaia belangeri chinensis; assembly: GCF_000334495.1. NCBI lineage: Eukaryota > Metazoa > Chordata > Mammalia > Scandentia > Tupaiidae > Tupaia > Tupaia belangeri. The sequence continues at coordinate 5,989,844 of NW_006159934.1, forward strand.
TTGGCTGAGTATTTCCTAACACATAACACCCCTGGGATGCACAGCCAGAGGAAAGCGAGATCACAGTGTGAAGAGGAGAGGTTCGTCAACCACATCTGAGCGCACCAGACCTACCGCAGCTTGGACTTTCATCAGCGAGCCCAGAGCAGGGGCTAGACGTGGCACAGCAGTAAAATGTGATGCCATGTGAGGCTAATCCACATAGGAAGGTTCTAGGTTCACATCCAGAGACCTCCCTAGGTTCAGGGACATGTGTGTGTCCAGGATCTGATCTGGGACTGTTTAAAGCTGGGAGTGTATTGTGACATTAAGACTCTGACCCTATTGGGGTGCTCTCTCTCTGTCTCTCACACTCACAGAAGAAATAAATAAATATACTATACACACACACACACACACACACACACACACACACACACACATAATAATTTTTGTAAGTATAAGCCCAGTAATACCATTCTATAAATAGGAACTACCTATGACACAAGGGGCATAGCAGTATAGTATTAAGTACCACAAAGAAATAAAAATGATCCACTAGGTATCATGGTTCTTCTCCTCAGCCCTGTACACCAACCAGGAAAGCAAAATATGTGGAGAAACTTACTGTCTTCAAACTAATGGACTTGGCCCTAACCTGTCTAATTGCTACCTCTCTGAATATCCTACTCTTCTCCCAGGAAATGCCATGAACTATACACACTCCTTCTCCCAGGAAATGCCATGAACTATACCCACTCTTTCTCAAACAAGCTTTGTCCTTTCTTTCCTCTTTGTATTAGTTTTCTGCAGATGCTGCAATAAATCAGCACAGATTTGGTAGCTTAAAGCAACAGAAATGTGTTCTCTCAGAGTCTGGAGGCTGGAAGTTCGAAATCAGTGAGACCAGATCAAAATCAAGGTACTGACAGATCTGTGCTCCCTGTAGAAGCCCTAGGGAGTCTCTGACAACTGCTGGTGGCTACCAGCATTCCTTGACTGCTTGCCGCATTGTTCCAATTTCTGCCTTCTCCTTTTCTGTCTGTAATCACCTCTGTCTCTCTTAAAAGATCATTTGGGTTCACTTTACAGACCGCCTGAATAATACAGGATAATCTGCCCATCTAAAGATCTTTAACTTAATCATGTCTTCAAAGACATTTTTCCAAGATAGCATTTACGAGTTCCAAGGATTAGGACCTGATACCTTTGGGGGCTATTTTTCAGATTACTACACCATCCCCTCCAGCACCTCCACCTGAAACAAGTACCCATGCTCAAATCCTATCCACCCTTCAAGGCCAAGTCAGGGGCCATGTGTCCCACAGAAATGTCTTTGCTCACCATAGCCAAATTATCATTCTGCTGACTGTTCGGCAGGTCATTTGTTCCTTCACTTGATTTCTAACACACTCCTTTAGAAATATCATGATTGGCATTAAAATCAGGACGTCTCCTCTGAGCTGTAAGCTCCTCCTACGCTTCTTTCATCTTTGTACATTCCCCACCCACCTTCACGGGAGACCCTAGATAGACAGTTGATGAGTCTGAATAGATAAGGATCATATACTAGTAGTAAATTGGTTATCAATATTAATTTAGCACGCGGAATGCTTTCTTGTGAATAAATGCGGGCTCCAGCAGAGAGAAGACCAGCCTGTGAGCAGCAACCCTAGGCTCTCAGCCAGACAGACCAGCTAATTAGGTCCGCAGCCAAGCCCAGAGGCCTCAGTTTGCTCATGTGTAAAATGAGTTGGGTTGGCCGTGAGGACCCCTAAGGTTCCTACAGCCTTCCTTTCTGTGATTCCATAGACATCATTGAAGTGTTTAAGAGAACAGGAAGCCTGCATTCTCTTATATATCCTATTAATCTGCTGTTCCAACTTACCTCTTTCTTTCCCTCCATGGGATAGAAACAAATTCCAGTCCAGTCTAAATTCTGAATCGAGAAGTCTGTGTGCATTGTTAGGCTTTTTCCATCAATGAAACATGCGTAAGATTACCCACAGCAGCCATATGTCTTCCTATCAAGTGCCACATGGCCTGAAGAGAGCATAGAGCTGCCACTCAGCTTGGGGTCACAGCACATAAGGACTCAAGGACACTGGATTGAAGACCATAGCCTCATGCAGCCTGAGCCTGGATCCCTAGATCCAAAGATAGTAAGATGCAGAGGCTGAGGTTTTCTTTTGTTTTGTTTGTTCATCTTTTTTTAAACATTTCTTTCTTTCTTCCATGAGTGAGAGAGACAGGGAAAGACACACACACACACACACACACACACACACACACACACACACAGACAGCACTCCCCAAAAGAGTCTCGATGCCACAACCCACCGCTAGCATCAGCCAGCCCTAGATCATGGACATACACTGCCCAATGTACGTAGGGAAGCCTCTGGATGTGATTCCAGATCCTTTCCAGGTGGGCCAGCATCCTCAAGCATCACATGTTCCCACTGCATCACCATCCAGGCCTCTGGAGATGGGATTTCTGGGAGTGGGAGTTGACCCACAAGGCAGCCAGTCCCAACTTTGCCTTGAGCCAGGCTTGCCCCTTAGATTTAATTTCCTCCCTTCTGAAAAATTGGTTAGGCTGGATCTCCTACCAGCCTCTCTAGTAGGGTTTTGCCCTGGGGCTGGCACATTCCATGCAACAGCAGAAAAAGTCAGATGATGATAGGGTCACAGCTGTGGTCACTGGATGACCAGCTGCAGGCCCAGCATTGGCCCTCCTTCTCTGGACTGCACCTTCCCAAGGCATCATCTCCATTTCCCATCCCTTCTGACTCAGTCCTGAACTCTGTACTGCTGACGTGGCCAAACAGGGTGGTCCCCTTCTGTTTGCAGGGTCCGGCCTGTTCCTGTGGTCTCCTTGTAAGCCCTAGCTCCTACCAAAGAACTTCAGCCTGTCTCCTCACACTGTGCACCCCAGAGGGGCCTAGGTGATTGCTGTTTGAGAACTTGGCTTGGAGAAGAGGCCTTGGCCACTGCAGCTTCTGACCCTCACTAGGCTGCCTGGGCTCCCAGAGCTGCCTCAGCCTTGGCCTACTGAATTTGGCAAGTCAGACCTTAGACAAGGATCACTCCAGAACTACCCTGCCATGAAGAGTCCTGCTCCTTCAAAGCCTTGAACACCATAGTTTACTGATCTGCAGTCCATAGCCAGGCTGGCCCTCCTCCAGCCCAGCCCAGCCTAGGGCAGGGCAGGCTCATATCAGCTCAGCATTCTGTTTTCTGTGGCCCATGGCTAAATAAGACAAAGCTGTCCTCTGCTTGCATAGAGTGTCTGCTCCTTGTTCTCGGAGAATTTGTGTGTGTGTGTGTGTGTGTGTGTGTGTGTGTGTGTGTGTACATGTGCATATGTGTGCATGCATGCATGTTTGCCAAAGCAGATAAACATACTAACTCTATTTACATTCTAAACACCAGAAAGAGGGGATAAAAGTACAAAACTAAAAATCCACAATGGGAGCCTGTGGGGACCTAATCTTTATAAAGTAAGGAAAGCACAGGCAGATCAGCGGCTAATGAGAAGGAAATGGGTCTTGCAGTCTGGGAGAGACATGTCATGTGTGATTTTATTTTTAATAGCAGAACAGGGTGTGAGAAACATGCCCATAAAACTAGCAGAGACACTGGAACAGGCAGACCCCTCTGCCTCTGCCTGCAGGAGGCCTGCTCACAGTGCAAAGGATTCTGGCTACTTTCCATCCTTAGGAAGTGGGGACCATGGATCAAGTTTTTAGGAATAACTGGGCAACGCTGTGTGCTTTTCACTGGAATTTAGCCCCTGATTGGGTCAATGTCCCTGTGCTTCACAGTTACAAGAGCATGCTAAGCTTTTGGTCTTTAATTCGGTTTCGCTCCTCAACCTCGCTCAACACACACGCACATTAGGCACTAGTATGGTAAACCTACCAACTCCAAGATGCCTGTGGGGCCACAGAAGAGTGTCTGTAGTGGTGAAAGGAACCTGTCCAACTGCCATTGTGTGGCATGAAAGGAGACAAGATGAGACGTGTCTCCTAAAAGAAGGAATCTAGTCTCTGTATAGGGGATTGCCAGAATCAAATCTGCACAGGGATCCCACAGGGGCCTGGGCCTCTTCCTCCCTGTAGTGACACAGATGGTCTCAAGCCAAGCAAGGATCTGGTTAGAAATAATCTGGTTCTAGCGCCCAGGAGATTTACTTCTTATTAGGCTGGTAACATTTTTTCTGAAAAAAATATCTGAAGCCACCACTGGTACCACCACGAGTACCATCACCGGTACCACCACAGGTATCATCTGGACCTAGGGTCCTGTGAGAACCAGGCCTCAGCTTTAGGATGCTTCCTAGAGACACAGGCGATTCAGGCAGGAATGGCAGCAACGGCACGGCTATCACAGCAGACAGACTCAGCTCTCAGGCATCAATGAAGCGCCAACACCAGCCAGAGTCAATATTAGATGGCTTATGTTCTGGCTTTGAAGAATCTGTTGAAGTTTACAGTTCTAATTTGCAGCTTCAAATTAGTAATAAAGAGTAACAATCTTTCCTATCTCCATCTCTGTTAGATGCAAAATCTGCTTATCCTCCACAGAACTGTATCTTCAGGAAGAATGAGTTTCAACTGCATACAGTGATGGTTCTATTAATGAGGAGGATGCATTCTGTTGATACGCATCTTTGAGAAACTGCAAAAGTGGAGACACATGCAGTTCAGCAAAGCCAGGCAAGGCAATTACTAAAAATGAATGCAGATAAGTCAAAGAGTATAAGATAGAAACCTGGAGGAAACAATGAAGCAGGACAAAAGACATTTAGAAGGGTCTCTACCTTCTCCAACAAAGGTAAAAGATGAATATTTAGAGATAATTAGTGTAACCATTTATTCTACAAAGAGTTGCTATTTACTTATTACACACCAGATGCTGTCCTAGGATAGACAGATAAAAGGAAGCTTCCTAGATGAGAGAAGCTTTATTCTGGTTGGAGAGCTGGTTGAAGAGACAGAGAGGTAACCAGATGTCATAAGCAAGAATGACAAGTACATTACTACAAGGCTACGTAAAATACCACGAAGTTCATATGATGGAGAGATTACTCTGCAGAAGGGTTGTTAGAGTCACCCTGAATCTTTTCAGTCTCATGGCCACAAAGAGAAGGGCAGGGAGGCAGAGTGGGGAGAATGTGCCAAGACATGGGCATGTCTACAATTCCAACTTCACAGCACGTGGAGAAATGGGGGACACTGAGAGACGAGGGTGGAGAAGTACACTAGTACAAAATCATGAAGGGTATTTGGAGCAGCCCCCTGCACGCCAGGGGTTGGCAAAGGAGAGCCTATGGCTTAATCTGGGCTGCCACCTTTTTTGTAAATAATATTTTATTGGAATGCAACCAGGCCTTTTAACTTACAGTCTGCACTAGTTGTCTATTATCTACTACTTTCGTGCTACTCCAATAGAATGAAATCATTGTGACAAAGATTGGCCCACAGAAACTAAAATATTCCTCTTCCAGTTTTTTTTTTTAAGTTTATTCATTTATCTCCCAAGAGAAACACACACACCCCTCATGGGATCTTGCCTCATCATGATGCCCTCCACCTCCACCCCCTGCCCTCTGCTCTAGCCTTCCAGCGAGCCAGGATTGTAGCTAAGCCCACAGGTGCACCTGGTGTGTTCCAGCTGACCTGGGATACAAACCCCAGGCCTTCCTATAAGGCTCCAGCATCAGGCAGTAGTGCCCCGCCACCTGCTCCACCATGGCTGGACCACACTCTGGCTTTTTTTTTTTTTTTGAGAGGTTTTTTCACTGTAGGGCGTGTGCGCTCACCAGACAGACAGAGAGAGACATAGAGACAGAAAGCGAGAGATCGCCTCCCAGGGGGGATGGTCACGCCGCAATCTCTTCTCCTCCATTCTCCTCTTGGGATCTTGGGCACGCACGCACACGCGCCCGGCATGAGTTTGAAGCCACCGGGTCCGGGACGCGAACCACGGTCGACTACGTGGGAGTCCAGCGACATAGCCATTACGATAACTGCTGGTTCCCACACTCTGGCTTTTTTTTTTTTTTGAGAGGTTTTTTCACTGTAGGGCGTGTGCGCTCACCAGACAGACAGAGAGAGACATAGAGACAGAAAGCGAGAGATCGCCTCCCAGGGGGGATGGTCACGCCGCAATCTCTTCTCCTCCATTCTCCTCTTGGGATCTTGGGCACGCACGCACACGCGCCCGGCATGAGTTTGAAGCCACCGGGTCCGGGACGCGAACCACGGTCGACTACGTGGGAGTCCAGCGACATAGCCATTACGATAACTGCTGGTTCCCACACTCTGGCTTTTTTTTTTTTTTGAGAGGTTTTTTCACTGTAGGGCGTGTGCGCTCACCAGACAGACAGAGAGAGACATAGAGACAGAAAGCGAGAGATCGCCTCCCAGGGGGGATGGTCACGCCGCAATCTCTTCTCCTCCATTCTCCTCTTGGGATCTTGGGCACGCACGCACACGCGCCCGGCATGAGTTTGAAGCCACCGGGTCCGGGACGCGAACCACGGTCGACTACGTGGGAGTCCAGCGACATAGCCATTACGATAACTGCTGGTTCCCACACTCTGGCTTTTTTTTTTTTTTGAGAGGTTTTTTCACTGTAGGGCGTGTGCGCTCACCAGACAGACAGAGAGAGACATAGAGACAGAAAGCGAGAGATCGCCTCCCAGGGGGGATGGTCACGCCGCAATCTCTTCTCCTCCATTCTCCTCTTGGGATCTTGGGCACGCACGCACACGCGCCCGGCATGAGTTTGAAGCCACCGGGTCCGGGACGCGAACCACGGTCGACTACGTGGGAGTCCAGCGACATAGCCATTACGATAACTGCTGGTTCCCACACTCTGGCTTTTTATAGCTAAATGTTATAACCTCTGATAAAGGACATTGGAAGCTTTTAGTAGTTTAAATTTTTTTAAAAAACACAGGTCATACTTTTTTTTTTTTTTGAGAGATTTTCGCTATAGGGTGTGTGCGCTCACCAGACAAACAGAGAGAGACATAGAGACAGAAAGTGAGAAATCACCCCCCAGGGGGGATGGTCACGCCGCAATCTCTTCTCCTCCATTCTCCTCTTGGGATCTTGGGCACGCATGCACACGCGCCCGGCGTGAGTTTTAAGCCACCGGGTCCGGGACGCGAACCACAGTCGACTATGTGGGAGTCCAGCGACATAGCCGTTACGCTAACTGCTGGTTCCCGAAAACACAGATCATATTTTTAAACAAAGGGCTCCAGCATCAGGGTGGCTCAGACTGAAGTGAGACAGAGTCTAAGGGAAGATGATGACCTTGGATCTAAGTCTGTACCATGGCAGAGGAACCCCAGGGGCAGAAGGTTCTGAGAGACTTTTCTGAGATAGAGTGGACCACACTCAGGGAGGACACAGGTGTCGGGGTTTGGGAGAGGGAGAACTGGAGGGTTTCCAGTTTATGTGATGGGCAAGTAGTGAAGGCAGAAGCTGAGAAAAATTTCTGGAGAAAGTGCAGGTTTTGGGGAAGAGAAGGGGAGTGGAGTTTTGGACACATTGAATACAGTGGCCTGACTGATAGCAGGTGGTCGCTTCAATAAGCAGCTGGAAATCCTTGGCTAGGGTTTAGAGACAGGTGAGGCTGGAAATACGGTAAGAATGGAAAGTGGGGATAGGGTGACTAAGTACATATAAAATACTGCTTTAATGCCAGTGAAGGTTTTAGTGTGAGTGAGTTCCAATTTAATTATTTTAATTATAATCAATCAGTCCTCAAATACAACCAGTTGGTCTCATTAATTAGGGACACAGAGGTGAGAGCTCAGAAAGCAAGAAGGCAGGGCCCTCCAGGAGGAAGGCATGTGCTATGACGCATCAGAGCTCAGAATCACTGACTTGGGAGGGAACCAGCAGTTAGCGTAATGGCTATGTTGCTGGACTCCCATGTAGTTGACTGCGGTTCGTGTCCCGGACCCGGTGGATTAAAACTCACGCCGGGCGTGTGTGTGTGCGTGCCCAAGATCCCGAGAGGAGAATGGAGGAGAGGGGATTGCGGCGTGACCATCCCCCCTGGGGGGTGATTTCTCGCTTTCTGTCTCTATGTCTCTGTCTGTCTGGCGAGCACACGCGCCCTATAGCGAAAATCTCTCCAAAAAATAAAAGAATCACTGACTTGGGACAGGCCACATAGATGGGGAAGGAGAGATACACTGATTTGATTTACCTTTTTTAAAAAAATAATTTTTATTTATTTATTTTTTAATTGACATGTAATCATATGTGGAAATTTCCTAAATCAATTTTTAAAATTTTCTTGGCATACTTTTATAAGTTTGAGAGATTCTCATTCCTTAGATTGTTATCTGAAGTATGACCACATCCACTTCAATAACTGCCGATTTATGGGACTCTTACTCCAGGCTCAGGCTTGGATGAAGAACCCAGCCCTGGAGGCACCTCCTGAGCTGTGTGTTTGTTTACATGGAATCTTGTCTCACAAAGGATTTTAGGGGGCTTAAAGGACTTGGAATTTACCTGAGGGAAAAAAAGACACATAGGAGTTGAAGAAGAGAAAAATGAAAACAAAAAATAGCAGCAGAGACATAAATTTAGCGAGCAGGTGAGACTTAAGAGAGACTGAGACTTGGAGTCCATGTGGCAAAGTCCTTTTAGCAGAGGGTGCTGCGGAGCAATGGAGGAGGCAGAGAGGGAGGGGGCTGAGCTGATAGGCTCTGGGCTCCTTTTGAAAGGCGCCCTACAGAGGGACACAGCTGGTAATAGTGGCCATCCTTCCTTCAATAGTAACTGGGGGACTAGTCATACATCTGTGCTTAAAATCCATTGTAGAGTGGGGCATCTGTAAAGCTGAAAATTCCTGGCACTTTCGCAGCCACCATCTTATTCAAAGGATGAACCATTGTTTTTTATTTTTTTGGTTTTTGTTTTTTCCAAAATTCAATTTCTTTTTTTTTTTTTTTTTTTTTTGGGGGTTTTTGCTATAGGGCCTCGCCAGAAAGACAAAGAGAGACAGAGAGACAGGAAGCGAGAAATCACCCCCCAGGGGGGATGGCCACACCGCAATCCCTTCTTCTCTCAGGATCTTGGGATTGCATGCACACTTGCCCAGCATGAGTTTAAGCCACCAGGCCCCAAGACTCGAACCACAGTCAACTACATGGGAGTTCAGCAACAGCCATTACAGCAACTGCTGGTCCCAAAATTCAATTTCTAATTTACATATAACAATTGTACATGCTTATGGGGTACAGTGTGATTTTTCAAAACATGTATAAAATTGTGTAATGATCAAATCAAAGTAATAAGTGTATCCACCAGCTCAAATATTTATCATTACTTTGGGCTGTACACATTCAAAATCCTCTATTTTGATGTGAGCATGGAATGGCCACCATTACTGTTACTCTTCTGTGCTATACTACTTAAGAATTCATTCCACTTACCTACCTGCCCTCTTCTATCTGTTAACCAAGCTCTCCTCAGCCCCCTATCCTCATCCGCCTTGCCTTTCCCACTTCTGGTATCCACCCTCACATTCTCCACTTCTATGCAATCAAATCTTTTAGCTTCCACTAATGAGTGAGAACATATGGTATTTGTCTTTCAGTGTCTGGTTTATTTCGTGTAGCCTTACTTCCTCCAGTTTGCTCATGTTGCAGAGCACGTGTCACTGTTAACCCTTGCAGCAGGCAAGAAACAGTTGGGAAACAGTTCACAGGCCCAGTGCTCAAAGTTGGCAGGTCAGCGATAAGATGACCATAGTGTATCTCAGGTGTCCTCACCCTCCTGTTTTTTGTTTTGTTTTGTTTTGTTTTCCATTGCTTTCTGGCCAAAACCACACCTTTGATTGAAAAATGAAGCCAGCTCCTTTCCTAGCTAGTATTCTGGAAGAGGAGCATTTCTGTAACTTCCTACATGGTGAAATTACACTGACAAAGACTTAGTACTCCAGGTCATGAAAAAGAATAATTTCTTTCTTAAGTTGGGGCAGCAGAAGACAGTTCAAAAGGTAAGGGTATTTCTATGGGTTTAAGAACCAGAATAGAATTACTCTGTCCCCAAATTTTACACCCAACAGATTAGGCTGAATTGATTTTAGCATGTCAGGTAGGTTAGAACTAATGGAAAATTCCCTGGCAGTAAAAGAACAAAACAAATTAGAACAGAAACTAACAAAGTAAGCTCATCTTGGCCAGAGACAGACTGAATGTTTTTGGCCGGGCTGAAAGGCGAGTGGTTAGATTAGTTTTGAATATGTGTGAGAGGGACTGTCACTGGAGAGTCTTTGTACAAAATAACAAGAGACAAAAATTCCCAAGGCTGACCCCTATGGGCAGATCACGAGTGAAGAGAAGAAGGTATTTTGGGACAACACAGCAGTTCTTTTCGTTTGGAGTGGTTCTGGACTCCACTGGTAGGAGAGAGACCACTATTCCTTGGGAGGGCCAGTAAGATGTCTGCCCCCCAGAAGAGCAGAGCTAAACCTGTGGGGCATGGCCACATCTTCCAGGTTATACATTAATGTATGCTTCTTATACAAAAGACTCCAAAATATATTTTAAAAATGATCTCTAATCCACTGGTCAGTATAGCCATTGTTAACAGAACATATAATTCCAACATTTTTAGTATGCAAACATAAATTTTTTTTCTTTCCACTTAACACACTATCATTTTCTGTTTTTCTTTTTTCTTTAGAGGTTTTTGCCATAGGGTGCATGTGCTCACTGGAGAGAGAGACAGAGACTGTGAGAGGGAAAATGAGAATTCCCCCCCTCAAGATGGATGGCCATGCCACAATCCCTTCTCCTCCATTCTCCTCCTGAGATTATGGGCACGCACACAAACATGCCCAGCATGATTTTGAAGCCACTAGGTCCGGTACTCAAACCACAGTCAGCCATGTAGGAGTCCAGCAATGTAACTACTATTCCATCTGCTGGCCTTAACACACTACAATTTTCAGTCTTCCATATTGTTAACTATAGAGAGTCCCTTGCTTATGATGGTTCACCTTATAATTTTTCAACTTTTCAATAGTGCAAAAGCAATAAGCATTCAGTAGAAACCATAAAAATTTTGAATTCTGAACTTTTCCCAGGCTGAAATATACTTTATGATGCTCTCTCATGATGCTGGGCAGTGGTACTTAACCATTCTATTTTTCTCTTTCAGTTCAGAATTGAATAAATTATGTAAGACATTCAACACTTTATTATAAAATACACTTTGTGTTGGATGATTTTCTCAACTGTAAGCTAACGTGAGTGTTCTGAGCACATTTAAGGTACAGTAGGCTAAGCTACAATATTCTGTAGGTTAGAAGCATTAAACCATTTTTAACTTACCATTTATTCAATTTACAATGGGCTTATTGAATGTAACCCTATCATAATTCGATGAGTGTCGGTAGTCTTTAAAATACCATTTTTGATGGCTAGCTAGTATCCCATAAAATGACTAAAGCAAAATTGATTTCACCAAATTCCTAGTGTGGGTGTTTAAATGGTCTCCAATTATAAATAATGCTATAGTGGAAATCTTTGTACACAAATCATCATGCATATTGATGCTCATTTCCTTAAGATAACTTCCTACACATAGAATTATGGGGTCATAGGGACCAGCAATTAGCGTAATGGCTATGTCACTGGACTCCCATGTAGTTGCCCGCGGTTCGCATCCTGGATCCAGTGGCTTAAAACTCACACCGGGCACGTGTGCGTGCGTGCCCAAGATGCCAAGAGGAGAATGGAGGAGAAGTGATTGCGGCATGGCCATCCTCCCTGGGGGGTGATTTCTCGCTTTCTGTCTCTCTGTCTGTCTCTGTCTGTCTGGTGAGTGCATGCGCCCTATAGCAAAAACCTCTCAAAAAAAAAAAAAGAATTATGGGGTCATAGAGCAGGAGTATTTTAAAAATATATTGCTAAGTTGTTATCCAAAAAAGTAGTATCAATTTTACCATTTCCCATCAATTTTAGGCATAGAAACCCAGTCTCCTACCAGATACAGCTTTCTTCCCACTACCACTTAAGCTTTATTTCCTGGTGTTCAGGATCTGGATGATTAGAAAGGTTAGCTTTACAGAAGGGTAGACTACTCAGATTATGTGTGTAAAAGACCTGCTAGGCAATCATAGAACCCTGAGTAGATCCCACACTCACCAAAGAACCTGGCCATAAGGAGGTGCCTAGGAAGACCCTTGCCATGGCTAAGGCAAGCAGGTGAATCCAGGTGAGGGAGCTGAGGCTGAGAGAAGGAAAGGGGCTCCCCTGTCAAGGGAGAAGGGGTTTCTTATAGCAGGGAGAAAGCTCCCTGACTCCCAGGCCAGGGTGGTTTCTGGAGCAGGACACTGTGTAGTTCATCCTAAGAGAAGAGAGCCATCTTCCATGGCCCAGCACTCTCCACAGTAATAGTTGAGAAGCCCTCTGCCCTCCACCAAATGAGCCATTTCTCACAAGGCAATAAGCACCTATTCGGGGGAAAGTCAGGCCAATTGCCAAAGACAGAAAATCGGAATTGCATGATTCGGTACATAAGGCAATTCTGGATGTGTCTGCAAGCAGCAAATTGACTGGAAATTATCTGTGAACAATGTGGTAATAATCAATACAGTTCATTTTTCTTTAAATCACACTGTTTCTAAGCTGTAAATGTTAATATTGGAAGATCAGTGAATAATCAGCATCTGAAGAACAAAATTGTTTTATGGGTTTAATAGTGATATACAGACCAGAAGAACAAAACCTAAGTCCCGGGGTGACTCACCAAAGAACCTGGCCATAAGGAGGTGCCTAGGAAGACCCTTGCCATGGCTAAGGCAAGCAGGTGAATCCAGGTGAGGGAGCTGAGGCTGAGAGAAGGAAAGGGGCTCCCCTGTCAAGGGAGAAGGGGTTTCTTATAGCAGGGAGAAAGCTCCCTGACTCCCAGGCCAGGGTGGTTTCTGGAGCAGGACACTGTGTAGTTCATCCTAAGAGAAGAGAGCCATCTTCCATGGCCCAGCACTCTCCACAGTAATAGTTGAGAAGCCCTCTGCCCTCCACCAAATGAGCCATTTCTCACAAGGCAATAAGCACCTATTCGGGGGAAAGTCAGGCCAATTGCCAAAGACAGAAAATCGGAATTGCATGATTCGGTACATAAGGCAATTCTGGATGTGTCTGCAAGCAGCAAATTGACTGGAAATTATCTGTGAACAATGTGGTAATAATCAATACAGTTCATTTTTCTTTAAATCACACTGTTTCTAAGCTGTAAATGTTAATATTGGAAGATCAGTGAATAATCAGCATCTGAAGAACAAAATTGTTTTATGGGTTTAATAGTGATATACAGACCAGAAGAACAAAACCTAAGTCCCGGGGTGGGGGGTGGGGGCGGGAATACGGACAAAATGAATTGAGAGAAGGGAAAGAACCTCTCTCAGTAATGGCTTCTACTTCCTTCCCTTTCCCAGGGCATTGGGAATTTTCTCAGGAAGCTAAATTCATCTTTGGATTATTCAATGCAACTCAATTCAAAGAATTCTTCATAGGCGGCTACAATGTGTCAGACACCATTCTAGGTGCTGGGACCAGAACCCAGGAAATTAAGGTACAGTGGTAAATAGCACACACAAGTAGTGCTAAAGAATAGATCTTTTCAATAATACTTGTGAACACATGTGAGGAAGACTTTATTTGGGACCATCGCAATAGGTATAGAGAATATGCAATCAGATTTTGCAACAGGGGAGAGAGTGTGGGTTCAACTCTGAGTACAGCGTGACCAAGTGGGAAGTCAGTGGATGGAAAACTACTGAGAGGAAACATCAGAGTAAGGGAGATTCTAGCTAAATTCATCTACCAGGATTCTTGCTACAGATAGGCCAGGTGATCAGACAACACCTGGAGGCTGGTAGAGCATGAGGGACCTGATCAGATATTGAGGGCAAGAGGTTCTTGGTAAACCCATGTAACAGGGTTCTTGCTAAAACTGGACTTTACACAGATAAGTATAGGAGAAGGTTCAGGCGCCTGACTAAAGCTTGGTCAAGTACAGAATTTGTGTTAGCAGGAAAAAGCAGAGCCAATACTGAGCCCACAATGGGAACAGAGTCAGAGACCTCAACAGCTTTGAGTTGTTGATGACAGCCAAGGGACTGCAACTCAGATTCCTTCTCTGTATGTTTCTAGAAACTAAGTCATCCTTCCTGACAATCTATGCTAAATAGTCATCCTCA
>NW_006159934.1:6004103-6010674 GCF_000334495.1 Tupaia belangeri chinensis
AGGAATGCAGGACTCTATAATAAAGCCAGGAAGAGGATTGGGGTCCATTAGGGGTTTGGCTCAGGCCCCTCTATGTAACCCAGATGATCTGTTCACATATGGTAAAGGGAGACCCTTAGAAAGCCCCCTTTCCCACCACACCCTAAAATAAGATACTAGATAAGGCTAGACAAAGAAGGCAAAGAGCACATGTCAGGAGGTCCTTCAGAATAAAAGCCCTGTGGAAACACCCCATTTGGTTATCAAAAGTGATGCCTTAGAGAACCAGCAGTTGGCGTAATGGCTATGTCGCTGGACTCCCATGTAGTCAACCGTGGTTCGAGTCCCAGACCCGGTGGCTTAGAACTCACACTGGGCGCATGTGCGTGCGTGCCTGGTATCCCAAGAGGAGAATGGAGGAGAAGGGATTGCGGCGTGACCATCTCCCCTGGGGGGTGATTTCTCGCTTTCTGTCTCTATGTCTCTCGCTGTCTGTCTGGCGAGTGCATGCGCCCTCTAGCAAAAACCTCTCAAAAAGAAAAAAAAAAAAAAGTGATGCCTTATTGTCCATTCCCTCACCAGGGACAGCCAGGTAGCATACTGCTCTTTCTATTCTGATACACAGTATGCAATGCAATGTAAATCATGACATATTCATAACATAGATATAATATACAGACCATCTCCAGCTTACGCTGATTTGACTTAAGATTTCGTGACTTTATGATGGTGTAAAAGCAATATGCATTCAGTAGAAATTGTACTTCAATTATATTATACAACCATTCCATTTTTCACTTTCAGTATAGTATTCAATAAAGTACATGCAATATTCGCCACTTTATTACAAAATAGACTTTGCGTGAGATGTGTTTGCCCAGTTGTTGGCTAATGCGAGTGTTGTGAAAATGTTTAAGGTAGGCTAGGCTAAGCTATGATGTTTGGCAGGACAGTTCAACTGATGCATTTTTGACTTAACTGTAAGATAGATTTGTCATTTATTCAGAAGTAACCTCATTATGAGTCAAGGAGTATCTGTACTCAGGGGTGAGCTTGTACAGATTAGGTTGAAGAATATGAAATGGCTACTTTTATAGCTAAAAAATGGTCAAATATCAGCACTTTCTTCTGGTTCCAAACAGAAGAACAACAATAGCTAACGTTTATTGTGTGCTTACTATGTACCAGGTACTATTCCAAGTGCTGTTCATGTATTACTTCATGCCCTCTTCACAACAACCCATGAGGCAGGTAAGTTCAGTTATTATCCTTTTATCTGAGGTCATGTGGTTCTATCAGGGTGGTGATTTGAACCCAAGCCAAGTTCAATTTCCTAAACTTCATACTTTGCTCTTCAAGCTGACAAAGATTCTCTTCTTGACTCAACTTCAGTAGCCTCCTCTAAGCCCTTTTCTAAACCATATTGGTTTTAGCAAGAATCTGCTAAATTAGTTTAGAGAGAACCTTCCACTCTATGTATCTGACGGTATTCCTCACCCTCCACCATCCCCCACCTGCTATTTGATTGTTTGGCCTGTCTTCCACAAGAATCCTGGTAGGTGGCTTTAGCCAGAATCCCCTTGACTTCTGATGCTTCCTCTTAGTAATTTTCCTTCCATGACTGTAACTCTCCACTTGTTCACTTGTTCATGCTGTGTTAAAAATCTAGCCCAGTTCTGTTCTGAAGTCTTTTTTCCCCTTTTTGCAACAGTTCTTAAATAACATCTGTTTTTACTGCTTAATTACTGGCCAATTCTGTTTTTTCTTTAACAACAACAAAACACTTCTAGAAACAGTAGGTATCCTTTCTAGGTATGACACTCTCATACTTCCTATTCTATTTTCTTCCCTTTTTATATTTTTTTAATGTACATCCTACTCTGCTAAATCAACACTGTGACCTACTAGTGGCTCAGGACCCCACACTTTAAGAAGCTCTGACCTCAACCATGTCTCAGCTCCCCATGAACAGACTTTCTAGCTCGCTTGCATTCAGACACAAAGCTTTCACTTCACTGCTTCAGACTCTCCCCCAGAAGCTTCCCAGCTTGTCCTCAGTTACCTTAAATGTTTCTGTCTCCCCTAAATCAATGCCCTCCTACGTCACCACTCCTTGGAGGGAAACTAGCTTGTTTCTTTGCTAAGCTATGAGCTATTATTCACTGCCATCAAAGCAGTACATGCATCCCACCTTGATATGACTGTCTACTGAGCAAATCTTCTTCTTGTGATTCCAGAGAGATGTAATGTTTTCGAAGGAAAAGAAAAGGTCTTTGTTTCTGTAACCCTCACAGGCCTACCAATTTTAAAATAAAACACCCACTGACTGTTAGATTTGTTCTTGCAGGATCTAAAACCTCCCAGTTCCACCTCTAATCCAAATCCACTAGGTCCCTGATGTACTCACCAGTCTGGAACAAGATCAGCCAGATTAGGGAGGAGGCAGACACAGTGTCTTTCTATAGAGTGACCCCAATAGAACAAGAGCGTGGTGATGGTCATACGTGTTTACCCTGGCTTCGCCATTCCTCATTCATCTATTTGGTAATGTCTTAGCCCAAGACCTAAACAGATGCTTAAAACAGGACCCAGAAGATTTCTGGTTGCCCAGGGAAGGCAGAAAAGTTTGATTTGGCAGCTCAGATCATGAAAAAAATTCTCATAAAGTCATCTGCCAAATAATTCAGAGCACTGAGACTTGGGGCACAATGACAAATGGTGGGAGTTGGAGGAACTGGTTCTAATCCAGAAAAGAATTCCCCTTCTGTGGTATAATTTTTCTATTTTAATTTTTATCAACCTTGTCCTTCTTCTCCTCATAAACAAGGGCACGCATAAACATGGCCCCAGTCTTGTTTTTAATTTTCTCACAAACAGAATAGTCCCTAGAGTTGCTACTTGTAAAGAGGTAGTCATATCCCAAAAAAAAAAAAAATCCTTTTTTATACATTCAATCACTATATATCTTTGCAGCATGCAAAATGAATTTTCCCAGCATCAATAGACTGTATATTAGTCCTGTTAAAGATATTATCATACACATTACTATCAATAGATGATTTTCCATTTTCCATTTTTTTGAGGAAGGCAGTCAAGGGGAAAAATAAAGAAACAAAACTTTCAAAAAAAAAAAAAACAGGCTATGGCTATTTACTGATACTATAGAAACATATTCGTAGTGTATCATTTTATATATTTTGACACACATATATACTTATTAATACACAACCACACTTAAGGTAATGAATTTATGCATTATTTTAAATGAAGAAACAAAATATTTAAGGGACACAAAAATAGCCAGAGAAAATTTAAGACAACCTGAGAAAGATGTGAAAAGAGAAAGGTACAGGGTAAGAGGAACTCACAGCAGCCCAGGGGAAGCCCAGGATCTACTCCCTTCTTTAGCTCACCAAATTCCTGCACAGCAGCCCTCCCAGGTGCTCTCTACCACATTCCTCCAAGCCCATTATGCCTTCCTGATAATTGATAAAGGACCTGGATATGAAAGAAATTGTTCTCGACTGCAAGCTGCATAAATATCCCATTATCAATAGGAAGTCATTTATTTGTTTAAAATTGCCAACTCTCTCATTTTGTTTTAACCTGCTGCTTCTCTTTCAAAACAAGTCTGCACCTTTGAAAAGACTATTTTCAAAACCTCATACTGGCTCTAGCTTGAGAAATAAATTTGAAATTGGCCAAGGCAGGCTGACTTCATCCCAGCCCTTCAATATTAAAACAGCTCAGAAAAGGGGCGGTGGGTTTCTTTAAGAGTTTTATTCAGAAATTTAATCCTACACGAGTCACCAAGAGAGTAAGCCAACTCTTCTAGAACACAAGTATGCACACATATGTACACACACAAATTATTCGAGATTTCTCCTAAGGAGAAGGTAATCTGGCTTGGAGTCAAAGAGGCAGCTGAGGGATCCATGTCCACATGGCATTGTGGATCACGGAGGCAAACAATGTGATGAAGGCAGCATTGCAAACCACTGG
Organism: Tupaia belangeri chinensis; assembly: GCF_000334495.1. Classification (NCBI taxonomy): domain Eukaryota; kingdom Metazoa; phylum Chordata; class Mammalia; order Scandentia; family Tupaiidae; genus Tupaia; species Tupaia belangeri. The sequence continues at coordinate 6,008,085 of NW_006159934.1, forward strand.
AGAAAAGAAAGATTACTCAGTATATGGGCTGCAATAAACAACTAAGAAATTGGAAAAAATAAGTTAACAACCATACATCACATCATAGACCAAAATCCACTTTTGAGAAATTAAAAAGTAGAGGGAATTGGGACCAAGTGGTGTAATGGTTGAGGTGCTAGATTGTCACATGGTCGACCTTGGTTTGAGTCCTGGACACAGTGGCTTAAAACATCACACTAGGCATGTGTGTATGTATGCTCTAAATCCCCAGGAGAATGGAAATAGGACTGTGGCATGCCCATCCCCCAGGAGGAGTGATTTCTTACTTTCCCTCTCACTATCTCTTTCCGTCTCTCTCTCTCCTGTGAGCACATGTGCCCTATGGCAAACACACGCATGCACACACACACACAAGTAGAGGGTATTAAAGCAATAAGAATTACACAACAAAAGATCATTTTTAACAGGAACTGAAGGTACATTGACACATCAAACAAAACAAAACAAAACATTCCATTAAGACCAAAAAACAACCTGGGGAAAAAAATACACACAAGATGAACTCACATGAAGCAGATGAAAGGATAATCTTTGCTATATAAAAGGTTTTTCCAAATTCCCAAGTACAACAATGGAAAAGACACAAAGAGATTTTCCCCCTAAGAAAAAATACAGAAAAGCAAAAAATAGACAAAAGAGAATTCCACCTCACTATTAAATATTTTTCACTTTTATTTTTTTACTATTCATTTTTTTCTGCAAATGTGTATCACTATAATATACCATGTTTCATTTACCCCAGTCATATCCAGTCAATAAATATTTGTCAAGTGTCTACCAGGTGTCAGGCACTGTTCTAAGAGCTAGCGAACACAGCTATGATAGTGAACAAAACACAAATCCTAGACCAAGAATGCTTGCTTTCCACTGGGGGAACACAGTCAGCAGAAAAATGACCATTTTGTAAAGTAAATAACATGGTGGGTACAAAACTGATAAGTGTAAGGAAAAAAACAAGAGTAGACAGCAGTACAAAATCATGAGGAGCCCCAGGAGCCAGTTATGATTTAAATACAGAAGCTGGGACATTGAGCTGCAGTGAGAAGGCATTTGAGCAGGTTTAACAGCAAGGTGGTGGCCATGAGCTCTCTAGGGAACAGTGTTCCAGTCAGAGGGAGGGATCAGTTGGTGTAAATCCTACTATGAGTATGTGTCCCATGTGCTGAACAACAAAAAAGGTGACTGGATTTTGGTGGAGCAAGTTCGAGGAACAGAAATAGTTAAAAAGATGCGAGAGAAAATCGGTAAGATGTGCGGCCTTGGAGGCCATTATCAACACTTTGAGTTTTTACTTTGAGTGAGGTGGGAGCCATGGAAAATTGCTAACAGAGGAGGGACTTGATCTGACTCATGTATTAAAAGGGTGTCCCTGGCAGCTGCAGAGGTCCATGTGTGAGAGGATCACAGCAATGTAGGAAGGGAAACGAGATCTGATTCTGGGTAGATTTGAAGGCATAGCCAGCAGGATGTCCTGAAAGATGGAGCATAGATTGTGACAGAATGGGAGTCAGGAGGGTTCCATGGTCTCTGACTCCAGCAACTGGAAGGAAGATCCACAAGGCCAGTTGGATGATGGGCCTGCTATGGTGAGGATGTAATGTGTAAGCCACTCTCCCACACTGCTGGCTGGAGTATAAATTGGTGCACTTGAACAGCAAGTGCAAAAGCCTTCAAACTATTGGGAACCAGCAGTTAGCATAATGGCTATGTCGCTGGACTCCCACGTAGTCGACCGCGGTTCGTGTCCCGGATCCGGTGGCTTAAAACTCACGCCGGGCGCGTGTGCGTGCGTGCCCAAGATCCCGAGAGGAGAATGGAGGAGAAGGGATTGCGGCGTGACCATCCCCCCTGGGGGGAGATTTCTCGCTTTCTGTCTCTAAGTCTCTCTCTGTCTGTCTGGTGAGCACACACGCCCTACAGTGAAAATCTCTCAAAAAAAAAAAAAAAAAAAAGCCTTCAAACTATGGTCTTAATTACAGCAAATCTTAAATGGACATTTCAGAGATAAAAAACATAAAATTTTAGTTTAGATAAATATGTTGATTTAAGTTAGAGAGATATACTGACATGATTACAGATTAAATGATCATAGCCTTATTTGTAATAATAAAAGTGGGAAATCACCAATGACAGAAATTTAGTAGACAGCAAGAATGGCATCTTGAATAATGTAGAAGGATGAATTCAATAGACAATGTCAGGACAATTAGGTAGATAATCTGGAAAAAATAAGAATAAAACTATACTCCATACTTTACAGCAAGATACATTTCAAAAGAATCAAAGATTAAATATATAAAATGAACTCATAATTGTAATAGAAAAAAATGAGGAAATTCTGTTTATAATCTCAAAGGAGGCCAAAAGTAGGGAACAAAACCCAAAAGCCATAACATAAAAGACTAATGAAGCCTATATAAACATCAACAGCTTTTTCATGAAAAATCCTAATACGCTAAGCAAAATAATCAAAAACAAAGTGAAAATAGTTACAATTTGCTTTTACAAAAGAGGAGCTAAGTTTATACATATATACAAATATATATAT
>NW_006159934.1:6010741-6020231 GCF_000334495.1 Tupaia belangeri chinensis
AGAGAGAGAGAGAGAGTGTTACAAAGAAAGAGGAGCTAAGTATATATATATACACTAGTATATTTCACTAAGAAAAAGGCTAACGAATCAAAAGAAAAAGTGTTCAAAGAATATGAGCAACAGTTTCAGGAAAGGAATTACAAATGACTTTTAGAAATATAAAACAGTACTCAACCCAACTCATTATAAAAGAAATGCAAAGTAAAAGTAAATTTGTATAGTACATTTCATCTAGAAGGCACATAAAGATCAAGAAGTTTGATGACACACTGTGGAAGAAGCTGTGGGAAAACAGGCCCTCTCAAACATTGTTGGTGGGAGTAAGTTACTATAAGCTCTTTGAAGTGCAATATGGCAATCTTTTTTTGGATTATAAATGCACACTGTACCCCAACAACTCCACTTCTAGAAATGCATCCTGCAGGCATAGTTGCATGTGTGTGAAATGAAGTATGAACCAGGCTAGTTGCAGCATTGTATATACTTCTTAAAAGATCAGATTTAGTGATATCAAGGCATTATTGTTAGTTGTATTAGGTGTGATATTGTGGGTTTTTTAAATCTTCATTTTTTTGGAGATATATTCTAAAATGATTACAGATGAAATAATTTCTGGGATTTGTTTTAAAATATATAAGGAAGAGAAGGGTTGATGGATGGGGCATAAATAAGACAAGCTTGCGAGCCAACTGCAGTGGTGCAGGAGCCATGTGGGAAGCCAGGCTTTGGATCCCAGGTCAATCTGAATATGCGAGGTATACCCATTCATGCCCATAATCCTGACTGGTTGGGAGGCTAGGAAAAGGATTGTGGTACAGCAACACCCTGTCAGGGGTACCTCTAACTCTCTAAATAAATAAATAAATAAAATTTAAGATAAGAATAATAACAAAGGGGTCAGACAGTAGCACAGCAGTAAAACATAATGTTCTGCAAGGCAATCTTACATGGGAAGAGATTTCTGGTTCCAGTCTGGAGATCTCCCTGGCTACTCTAGGCAGACACTTGTCCATGGTCAAAGGCTGAATGAAGCTGGGGTTGGATCATGGCATCAGAGCCCTGCTGGGAGAGCTGATTCTCTCTTCTCTCCTTTCTGTCTTTACATTGCCCTCTGTCTCTCTTACTCATAAAAGAAATAAGTCAATTAATTAAAAATGATAATAAGAAGACAAGACTGGTCACAAGCTAAAGCTGGTGATAGGTCTATGGGTATTTAAGACACTCAGATTTTCCATAATAAAACCTTAAAAATTTTAAAGAGCAAATCAACTCAAATATCCATGAACAGAAAACTGGTTAAATAAATTATGATACACCAAACGATGGAAGATAATTCAGCTTTAAAATACCAAGAAAGTTCTTTACATCTAATGTGGGATGACTTGCAAGATGTATTGTTAGATGAAAAAGCAAGATGCAAAACAGCATTCATCAAACGTTATCATGTGTGTTTTAAAAAAAAAAAGTTGAACTTGCTTAGAAATAGGTAGAAGATCTCTGGGTGAATATATAAAATATATAAGAAAGAAGTATCCCCAATTGCCCCCAAGGATGAGAACTAGACAATGGTGATGGAAAGAGGGATAGAGGGAGATAGGAGAGTGTGAAGGAGACTTTAACCATATATGTTTTCCTGCTTTTATATATTTGTACCATTAATGCATTATCTACTCAAATAAGTGAATTATGAATTATGGGTTATTATTATCTTCCAAATATTCTATAAGAAATATGTATTTCTTTATATATACACACTGAGTGTGTATGTGTGTGTGTGTGTAAGAAAGAGGGGAGAAAGAAGAGAAACAGAGATAGGTATTTTCAAGAGGATCTTGCCATGATCCTACTGCCCCAGTCTCCATATAGCTAGAACCACAAGTGCATGCAACCCCTCGGGGTATGTTCAGGATGATCCTAGAACTGAATCTTGACCTCCTATTTGGCTTCCAGCTTCCAAAACAATGGCACTCCTTTTGCACCACAACAACTGAACCAGAAACAGTATTTCTCAGCCATTTTAGGAGGAGAGGCAGCTATTTTTGAAAAGGCAAAAACCAGGAAATGACTTAATCAAAGAGCTCAATCATCAAATAGAAGATATTACACTCGTTCTCAGTTTCCCGACACCCCCATAGTCTTCTTCTTTCAAGTACCACACTATGCAGTGCACTGGCTGGCACTCCCAACCATCAGGGACCAGGCTAGGGCGAGGACATGATGCTGAGTGAGCTCTGGCCCTTCCCTTAAAACATTGATAATAGGGTAAGGTGAGGAGAGAGGCAAACAGTCTTTATAGCACCAGGAGACAAATGTTATAATATCCACAACTTAATAAACCTAACTCTGGGGGAGGGGGATAGGAGGTCAGGGAAGGAACCACTTTTCAATGGAAATGTATAAGATCCTTAAAGATGGATGGTAATTGGATTCAAGATTATATGGTGGTGATTCAGTTTAGTGTCAATGATAAAATGGTTGACCCCATTTGCTAATTGGCTTCCCTTGGTGATTCAGCACTAAAACAGTTCCTAATAATTTGCACTGGTCCTCCAGTGCAGAGCTGAGCTGAATTTACTTATCATTTCTCTTCATGCTTTTAAACTTTTACTGTGTGCTAGAACAACAGTCTTGCTCCCTTCCCAGATGCCTACTACTTAATATTCTAAGTGAATTCAATACCTTAATAACTGCTTCTCTAACAACTTTATTTCACTCCCAGAAACCCCACACATAGCTACATTCTGGTCCTTGCTCTCACTCAACATTGCTTCTGCTTTGACTCTTAAGCTCTAGAATTTCAGATTCATACCATAACCTCCTGTTCTTCCAATTCAGTCATTCCTACCAAGTTTTTAATCTTCCAAGACCTCTAGCTTTTCTCCAGATTGTCAATCTTTCATTGTCTTTCTTTCCTCCTCAAGCCAAGTGGACACGTCACCTGGATTCCTAACTCTCCTCCTCACTGTCTGCGAGCCTATTCTATGCATCCTAAGGAACCTCTCCACTTCCATAGCCAGACACAGCTCTTTCTTCATCCTCCATGACTGCTATTCAAGATCTTCATTATTTTCCTCAAAGTCCTATCCCACTTATCATATCTACCCCCCAACTTTCAGTTTATTCACTGTTATTCTATAGTCCTCCTATCACTCTTCGAAAAAGAAACAAGTTATCAGCTCAGAACAGTTTTAGTTTTTCATCCTCTACTCTCCTGAAAATTTACCTCTTGCAAAATTCATTCTCATCTCTCTTGTTTTTACAGAAGAAATATCTCATTCTGTAAGTATCAGATCATTTAATAGGGCTCCTCAGATTCTGTCAATATCATCCACCTCATAGTCCTTGGCTTTGTGATAGCTATTGCCAGCAGGAGGACTCAAATTAAACCCCTTTAGGGTCATGTGACTCCAAGGCTTGAGGCTAACAAGGGTCTCTTGTTCCCCATAGATGCTAAACTGTGTAGGAAATCTGGCCTCCCCTGTGGCGGCCTAATGGACAAGATAACACACTGGAGAAGATCAAGAGTATTAACTCACTGAATATTGTATTCTCCCCACTCAGAAAAAGAAGAAAAAAAAAATGAGAGCTAGAAGATAAATTTCCTCTCCACTCTCTAAGAGACTGTCCCAAAACAACATTTCTGTACAGCCTCCTCAAGACCTTCTGCAGAGTTGAGACACCATGAAACAGCCCCAATCTAGCAATGCATCACCTGGCATGTACTTCTCCTCCTTCCCTCTCTCACTTCTCTTTTTCCTCCCTCTCTGTCCTTGGTTTGTACCCACATCTTGCTCAGGCGCTGCTTCCTAGAGCTAACCTGCCATGAAAACTATAAATTCCACTACATCCTTCCTGTTGAGGCTTTGAACCTTACTTATTATCTTGGTACTAATGGGTCATTGGAAAAGTCATGAGGTATTTTTTTCTATGTTTTTCTATGCAAAAATGAGTCATGACTTTTCTGAAGACCCAACATATCATCTCTAAATAATAATACAGCAAACACTTGTAAACCCACAACTAGCTGTATCAAATCTTAACAGTCTGCATTCTGTAAGATATAAAAGTATATGTGTAACATGATTTTACCCTATAAACACATGTTCTTGGGGGGGGAAAAGACAGGAAGGAAATAGACAAAATACAAAGATGAATTGTCATAGAATAGTGATAATTCTAGATGACTGTAGGAATTTAGTGGTGGCAGTTATATTTTTCTTTGCTTAGAAATGTCTCTATGTGTCTGACTCTAATAAGAAGAACAGAAAAATTAAAAGTAAAACCAAAGCAAAGGAATGAATGGAAGGCTGGCCTACAACTGTTAGCTCATTCTGGGATCTACTTTCCTGAGACTATCTGAAGACTCAGAGTAGAAATCTTGTTTCACAAAATTCAAATCTGCTCTTATACTTGATTCTGCAGGAAACTCTTTTCTCCCAATTCATATTAATCAATTCAGCTATGAGGAGCAAACCACAGACTGCCTTTAGATGGGCTCTCGAGGTATGTGTTTCAGCCCAGACTGAGAACTCAGTTAGCTAATCTTCAAAGAGGATGCCTGCCATCCCATTCAACAATACAAAAAGCAATTTGTTTAGGGGGAGAAAGCCATTTCAACATGAAAATTGGTTTCACGACAATATGCCTGATAAAAATGGCACATAAAGGAACTGTTGGCAGGCTTGTCTCCCCCGTGCCTCCCTATCTCACTCATTACCCTGTCTCTTGGGTGTGTCACCATAATGGAAAATGAGGTTGTCTTGATGGAAAAACAAGTTGAAACAATTTTTACCTCTGGTGCAGTGAACCAGGACTGTTTACACATTCTATGAAACTCACACACACACAAATACATTTACTTATTCTACTCTACTGGAACACATTCCAAAGATTTCAATATCATTATCCACAGTTCAGCCTCAAAAATTCATCCTCAACTGCCTCCTGCTCCCTGATAGAAATTCCAAAATCCAAAGCTGTGTGCCTAAGACATCACATCAAATCACATTACATTTCAGCATCAAATTCTGCATTGGCTCCCACTCACCCATTAATCAACACACATTTATTGGTAAAGAAAATAGTTCTCAAACACTTCTTCTGCTTTAGAAACTGATCCAGTTTCTGGAATAGAGGACTCAAGAAGCCAGACAAGGTCCATGTTCTCATCAAACTGGGTTAAGACAGATGACTCAGAAAAAAAAGAAGAAAGTTTCAGAGAGTGGCAAGTACTATAAAATAAACACAATAGACAGTGTACTGAGATGACTGGAGGGTGAAATGCTCCCTCTAGAGATAAACATCAGGGCTGAGACTCACATAAAGGGAGGAACTGGCAGCGGCACTCGTTAGTCCCTAAACGTGGAGCCATGGGAGGCCTCGGAGAAGAAGAAGTATGAACGGGGCTCTGCCACCAACTACATCACCCGAAATAAAGCCCGGAAGAAGCTGCAGCTGAGCCTGGCTGACTTCAGGCGGCTGTGCATCCTCAAAGGCATTTATCCCCATGAGCCCAAACACAAGAAGAAGGTTAACAAGGGTTCCACAGCTGCCCGCACTTTCTACCTTCTCTAAGATACCAAGTTTCTCCTTCATGAACCCATCGTCAACAAGTTCCGGGAATACAAGGTCTTTGTCGGGAAGCTCCGGAAGGAGTATGGGAAGAGCGAGTGGAACACCGTGGAGCGTCTGAAGGACAATAAGCCTAACTACAAACTTGACCACATTGCCAAGGAGCGGTACCCCACTTTCATCGACACCCTGCGGGACCTGGACGACGCCCTGTCTATGTGCTTCCTCTTCTCCACCTTCCCGCGGACCGGCAAGTGCCACGTGCACACCATCCAGCTGTGCCGCCGGCTCTCTGTGGAGTTCATGCACTACATCATCGCTGCCTGGGCCCTGCGCAAGGTCTTCCTGTCCAACAAAGGCATTTACTACCAGGTGGAGGTGCTGAGGCAGCCCATCGTGTGGATCACCCCCTACGCCTTTTCCCACGACCACCCGACAAAGGTGGACTACAGGATCATGGCCACCTTCACCGAGTTCTACACCACCCTGCTGGGCTTCGTCAACTTCCTCCTTTACCAGTCACTGAACCTCCACTACGCCCCCAAGCTCAAGGGTCAGACCCAAGGAGAGGCAGAGGCCAGTGAGGGGACCTATGCTCTGGACACTGAGAGCTCTATGGAGACACTGGCAGCCCTCAGTGCCAGCCTGGCCTGTGCGGTGGTGCCTGCCACAGAGGAGGAGGCCGAGGTAGATGAGTTTCCCGCCGATGAGGAGATGGTGGCACAGGAGGACTGCAGGAAGGAGCTGGAGGTGCAGGAAAAACACAAGAAGCTGTTTGAGGGCCTGAAGTTCTTCCTGAACCATGAGGTGCCGCGCGAGGCCCTGGCCTTCATCATCAGGAGTTTTGGTGGGGCTGTGTCTTGGGACAAGTTGCTGTGCATCGGGGCCACCTATGATGTCACAGACTCCTGCATCACCCACCAGATCATCGACTGGCCTGGGCAGATGACCTCCATCATTGGCAGGTGCTATGTGCAGCCCCAGTGGGTGTTTGACTCCGTGAATGCCCGCCTCCTACTGCCCGTGGCAGAGTACTTCCCTGGGGTACAGCTGCCCCTGCACCTTTCACCTTTCACCTTTCACCCTTCGTGTCCGAGAAGGAAGGAGATTATGTTCCACCCGAGAAGCTGAAGCTTCTGGCTCTGCAGTGAGGAGAGGACCAAGGAAATTTGAATGAATCAGAAGAGGAGGAAGAAGACAATGAAGATGCTGGTGATGAAGGAGAAAACAGAGAAGGATGAGGAAGATGAAGCTAGTTCAGAAAAGGAAGAAGAGGCCCGACTGACGGCCCTGGAAGAGCAGAGGATGGAGGGGAAGAAGCCCAGAGTGATGGCGGGCACCGTGATGCTGGAGAACAAGAAGCGGCTGGCCCAGGAGGAGGAGAGCGAGGCCAAGTGCCTGGCCATCATGAGGATGAAGAAGCGGGAGAAGTACCTGTACAACAAGATCATGTTTGGCAAGAGGCGCAAAGTCCGTGAGGCCAACAAACTAGCAGAGAAGCAGAAAGCCCACGATGAGGCTGTGAGGGCTGAGAAGAAGGCCAGGAAGGCAAGGCCGGTGTGAGTCCCGGTGACCCCTTGCTGGGCCGAGGCTGGCTTTTGACAGCTGGACGTGACAAAGGCAGGCCTGAGGATCTAAGCTTGGTGACAGACCAGCATTCTCATCTCAACGCTCTTTCCCCCAGTTTGCCCTGACCCCTCATTTGCCCTGGCTGGGCCTCCCTTGGGTGGAGTTTCCTGCTGGTGGCCAAGCAGAAGAGGCATCTGTGCCCAACCTGACTCTGGGCTCCCAGGAGTCAGTGGCATGTGGAGAGCAGAGGCCCGTCCAGCCCCTCACCTGCTGCCCTCATTTGCCATGACTTTCCACAGCCCTCCCACACACAGATGGGCCCAGGATTCTCGGGGTGCTGTGTTGGGGTGAGGGTCGGGGAGCATTTGTTATTAAATCGCTGGACTTTTGCAGCCAATTGAATTTTGTGTCCTTGCGCCTTCCTGGGTTGGAGAACCACCTGGCTCTGTTGCAGACTTGCTAGCCCTAGGTGCTTACAAGATGGGCCCAGACGCTGCTCAGAACTCTCTAGATGTCTAAAGAGCTTCCAGTCTGACCTTGGTCACATTCTGGCACTTTCCCTGTGTAGCTGTTGCTTCATGCAAAATTAATGTGTCAAAATTCTTCAAAAGGATCTTGAGGGTTCGGTGGTAACTTTTTGTCCAGTCTCAATAGTGTGAGGTGTTTATTAGTGCTCAGTAAATACCAATGGATTTTCATGACCACCTGCTAGAGACAGCAGGGAAGATAAAGCCAGTCCGTGAGGTCCCCGAGGTGAGGGTCCCCTCATGGGCACCTGGGAAAGATCCCTGAGTAACCCCCAGCTTGGGCCTTGCTGCCTGGTGTGTAACCCTGGGAGACCTGCCCTACAGCCTCCCGCCTACCCTGTAGTTCGCTGGCTCGGGGGCCAGGGAGATGTGCCCTAACTGGGACTGTCAGTGCTTCCTAACAGCCAGGGCTAGCACCCGAGCTCCCCATGCCCACTCCCGAGTCCCACCCAGGATAGCCTCCCCAAGGTGCCAGGCTGAGTGCTATCGAGAGCAGAGGCCAGGCTGGCTCTAGAGTGCTAAGAAAAGGGTGTGGCTGAACCAGTTGTTTAACTTCTATCAGGGGTTCTGAAGCCCTCAGCATGCAGTGGAAGGCGTAGCCCCCTATTCTAGTGGGCTCAGGGCGGGGACACAGCATGGAAGCTGGGGGAGCTGCCCGGACCCTGGAGCGGGGCTCAGGCAAGGGCTTACCTCCCCGTCTGCTGTGCTAGCTCTGTAGGCAGCAGGTGTGTTCCTGAGGCAGTCACTGTAGGTCCAGCCTGTGCAGGGGAAGGCGAGAGGTTGGGCAGGCTCTGGCCTGGGGAGCAGAGAACCCCCACCAGCTGGGCCTTGCTGCGGTGTAGACGTGGGGGTTGTGCTGGGTGCTGGGTCCCATGCTCACCCTGGCATACATGTGTTAGTTGGAGGTTGGGTTGTCTGCAGCAAGGACAGAGAGTCAGGACCTCTGGAGCTAGAGCCTGTAGCCCTCTGGCATGACTCGGCCCGCTTGGATGCATGTGCCTCTCTGGCTACAGGTTGGAGAACAGGCCCATCAGATATGGAAAGGTCCCAGGCAGCCATGCTGATGTGGAATTTTCCCCATTCCAGAGTCGCCCAGTCATGGCGGGGGCAGTGGGGCCCTGACGTGGTCTGTGCCCCACTGGTGGCCGGCTGGCTCTGTGCTGCCCACAGCTGGAGCTGGGAATTCCTGCTCCAGCCAGGCGGGCACTAGTCCCCATCCTTGGTCCTGCTCCTCCAGGGTGAAGGAGAGGAAAGCCAGGCCTGAAAGAGGACATGGGGTCCTGACGGGACACGGGGATCTTGTGACGCTGTGCTCAGTCCCCATGGTCTGCTGAGACCTCCCAATGGCTAGACCAATTGGAGCGAAGTCCCTTGCCTGAGCGGGTCTCAGAGATCCGGCATCTCTCTGGGTCCCCTTAGGCACTTAGGCACCTCCTGTACTCCCGTGGGCCGTAATGTGCCCCAACTTGCACTGAGGAGCAGGAGGTCACACCTTCCATTAGATCCTGAGGAGGTCAGAGCCCTCCAAAAAGTTAAGCAACTGGAGCTCTGGCTCCCCTCACCACCACCACCTCCACCAAGCCTAGGCACCCTCGAGCCCCCTCCGGGGTCAGGGGCTCCGCTGAGCCAAGGAGCTGGCGGTGGGACAATGGCCCCGTTGGCGCGTCCAAGACAAATGGGCCTTGTTGGGCCGGCGGCGGGGGCGCTCACTTGCGCTGAGTGCGGCTTCTGTGCATCCGGAGCGGGCGCGGAGGGGCTGGGACGAGGCCGGGAGGGGGCCTGGGTCCAGAGTGCCCATTGGCCGCAGGGAGGAAGGCGGGGCC